>NC_135448.1:8327500-8627500 GCF_051991255.1 Vanacampus margaritifer
ACGTTGTCATTCCACTCATGTCTAAGGTAGGCTGGCACACAATGTTGTGTTGAGATTAAGTACAGAGGTAACCACTGCAAATGACTCTTTATGAGGCAGTAAACCCCAAAAGTACAATAAAGCACAGTATAATGACCTAGAGTTCCCTGGGCATTTGTTTCTTAATGTGGTTGTGAGCTCTGGTAGCTCGTTAAGTAGTTGAGTAGAAGCACCTGTGGCTAAAGCGAAATTGTAGCAGGGTCTTTACTTTATGATTTGACATGTCTGCCCATAACTCCAGGTCTGAATTTATTTTGTTTGTTTTTGGTCTCCAATATGATCTCTGGTCTCATTCCAGCGTACACACCACTTGTCAGAATCATCAAGGCTCAAATTGGATTGATGGATCGCTCTGTGTTGGAGTAGCAAATGCTGTGGTCTGTAAGTAAGATTCTTCATTTTAACCTCATGACTCTGATACAGGTGAAACCTGTGTGGTGTGTTGGCAGGGGCAGGGCACTTTTGTCTTTCATTTAAGATTAGCACTATTACCATGTTTGTGGCTTAGATTGCATACTTTGTAAAAAAAAAAAAGGGGGAAAAAAGGATGTGAATAACTGTTTTTACAAATTCCAGTTTCAGGTGTTTTGTTATCAACTGACAAATCGGAACCAAAACTTCTTTCTGGTGATTGTGAATCTATGAACTAATTTAAGTGCAGAGTCAAGTATTTGCTGACATCATGTGGCAAGAAAATACAGTACAATTGCATTTCAACAGCCTTATAGTAAGTCAAGAAAGTAAATAAAAGAACTTACTGCAAGTAAATAAAAAAACTAAATGTTTATTTTTTTCATTGCTCCAAGTTATCAAAACGGTTTTGTTAATATTTGACAGTAAAAACTAATTTACCCTTTACCTCTTTCTTTTTTTCTACTTTACCCCCCTGACAGCACACGCCAAAAGTCACAACAGAAAAATCAGCAAAGAAGTTGAAACCTGAGTCTTATTTCTGTACTTCTCCGGACTTCATCAGAATGTGAGTACGTGCAACATCCCAAAAACCTGAACTTGTGAATGTAGAAATGTTTGGAAAAATGCCAACTTAAGTTAAAAAAAACTAAAAGAATGACACTATGACTCAGCATCACGTGAATGATTCTAAATTTAGATTGAAGTTTCTTTGCCTTTTTATCTGACTTTTATTTATACCCACATAGGCATGGTTGCATCTTGTCGTCATTACATTCTTTCTATTTACAAAACTTTGCAATAACTTGCATATATCTTTCAGATCAATATCCTCATACTGTCTTTAAAAAGTGACTAAAAATACATCTAATCCTGTCCTGAGTCTTCACATTATTTTTCCTTCCTGTAAAGAAATCCCTATTTGGCATTCATGTGTCTGTCTAGATATTTTATTTTATTTAGTTATTCTACATGTTCAGTCAATCCAGTCATTTACATTTGATAGGATTTCCACAAGGGAATGGAATCTTCGACAAGTCCCCTTGGCTTCATTTCCTCCTTGGACTATTTTTAAATTGTGCTGAATAAACAAACCAATTTAACAGGCAATACTGAAGCGGCGAGGGGATCAGGGAGGTTAAGTCTATCAGTGTGTGTGTGTATGTGTGTGAGGTTGAAGCATCAAACATGGTCCTTTAAATTTTAGGAAACAGCATGGCAAGATTTCAGACTGGAAAAAAAAACTACAGTGCATAGTTTACATATTTTATATTAAAAAATCTAATCAACAAACTGCGTAGCACCTGATCATTATTCACAGCAACATTCAAGGTCTTATGCCTTTAAAACCCCAAATTTTCCACTATTTCATGCATAACATGGGTCAAAATGAGTTTGTGACCTGTTTGAGGTTTGCGGTATGATCTGTATGTAATCTGATTTCTGTTGTGACGTAGACACAATACTCGTTATTTAAGACTTAAATACTTAAGTACCTGCACACCTTGTGGTTGCTACACTCAAATCAGAAAAAAATGGCTGAGCAACAACATGGCTATGTCTTGAGCAAAGCTAAAACTTTGCATCACCTGCTAACCGATGCGGAGTTGACGAATAAATGGAACCAGAATTGTGCTATGTTTGGACAATGCTAGCACGTGATGTAGCTATATGTACCTATCATATTTTGGCATCTTTCATGGTTAATTTTGCGACATCACGTCAGTAGGGCAAGATAACTGTCTCATGCTGGTATAAACAAAACTCGCGTTCCCTATTATTTGCTTAACAATCGACATTTGGATACCATTCTCTTTTATAACAATAGTAAAAGCAACCAAAGGAATAAAATGGGACTTCATTATAAGCGCTTGGCCGCCACAAGAAAGAGTTTTTAAAACAACTACAGTGATTCTCAACTGGCGGATCAGGACAAAAAAGCAGGTCGCGGACAACTACTAAAGAATTCCATGTATTTGTATTCAGATTATTTTCAAATCAGTATTGACTGAGGTGTTCTAAATTCGCACATTGAACATACAATATTGGGTAAGTCGCTTGCTATTCTGTAAACAAATACAACACAGCTTAGCCTTTAGCTAGCAGACGTCATAGCTAGCAGTATGCTTTTGGTGGTATGTCAAACTCAGAAACTGAAGGGGCTATTTTTTAAACAGAACCAAAAAATTGCTTCTTTAATGTCTACAAAATGGGCTACAAACCTGCAACAATAGGAAGATGAGGGTTAACCACTGAATGAGAATAGCTTGAAAAAAAGATTCATGGGAATTTCCAACCCAAATGATCTTGCAAACCGACGATAAAATAAGTGTGACATGGAGAGAAAAAATAAACTAAATAAAAATCTCACGTTGGCGTAAATGAGAAAAAATGTCCTGCTTAGGTTCTTTAGGTTCTTGCTCAGTCATTGTCTGTGTTAAGATTATTGCTGTAGCTTCTGTCCAATCATGTTATCTAGCTTTGATTAAAACACAACTTCCTTGGCACAGATAAAATATCATATTTATACCAAGCTTATGTTGTGCATCATCTGTATTTCCAATACCCCATGTGCATATTTTAATGCAATTATCTGAGCTTTTTCGTCACGCACGGGGCATAAACAGTGTGCTCAAACTCCGCCGATTTAAAAATATTCACCCTTTCCTTTTATGACAGGAATTGTTCACACATTTATGGGCCTTATCACGTAACTACGCCGTAAGCTGAGAAAGTAGGCCACACATGGCTCTTTGTCTTGGTTCTACATGAGTAGTATATCTCTTTACATCGACACGGGATCGTTGCAGGTGGAAAACGTTCCCTTAGGCTACATGTATACACACAAAAAACATCCTAAATTTGTGCATGTTCACTTCAACAACAAGCTGCCATTCATACAAATTTGCCGACCACTTACTGCACCCCAACACGGGACAATGACAATCTGTTTTTTGTCGTTTGTACACTTACCGCTGTTTAAAGTCTTGTACTTCTGGCAGATGATCCTGATTCCCAAAGAGTTCCGCTATAGTTTCCCTATTAGGATGGTGTGTGTCTGCTTTAAAGTCTGACAGCTCAACTGCCACCTGGTCTTGCTGTGCGCCGTTTCCTGCGCTCTCAGTAATTGTATCCGCCCACTCACTCTCCTGCGTAACCCTATTGTGTTCAATTGGAGTGGCGTCTGATTCCAGATCCGTGCTGAATATGCTCGAGACTGTGTCGGCTACACGAGAGCTCGTACTTTTATGTTCTGGTTCCCGACTCTCTTCTTTAACTGTATCTGCGATAGGTAAAAGTTTCTCCCCTGCCTCTTTAAGTTCATATGTGCTTAAGTCTTTATCTTCCTGTCTTGTGTTGTTCTGAAGCAAATATGTATGACTTTGCATATCTCGGTCTGGCTGATGGTATATCTCATCACTTAAGGACTGATTCTCTTCCTTAAGGTGCTCTGTTGCTTCAATGACCTTGATCCAGGTTTCATCAGCCCCCTCCCCCTGCTTATTACTGGAGGGTGCAGCAAACTCGCATACCATCGGTGTTTTCACCTGCAGAACCGGTGTGGCCAGTAACTCTTCTTCTTGAATCTGTGGCAGTACCTGGGTGACAAACTCCTCAGTACTTCCATCTTCAGCTTTAAGAAACTCAGTTCTACCATTTCCCGGCACTTGAAATTCTTCTCTCTGGCTTCTTCGTAAATTTTGCATATCTTCTTCGAGATCAATACGCTCTTGCACAAGCACAAAATCTTCAGTTTTCTCAATTGTCTCTTTGTTCAGTGGCACCTTCTCCGAGTTGTTGACCTCTGACGGAGCCAGAGAACTTTCTTCTTCTATCTTGACCATAATGTGCGTCTGCTCATCCAAATGTTCCATATTGTCCTCCTCTGCGCTGAAATAGATGTCCATGTTACTCCCATCGTCTGATCCTATGCTCAGATACAATGGGCTGCATGGCATAGAATACGTCTCTATGAGTCCAGGAGAAGAAACAAACTCTTTATCTGCATCCATTTTTATCTTAAAATCCATTGCTGTCGTCATTTTATTGGGTTTGGAAGAGGAAAGTCCAGAATCAATACTCTTCCCGTCAGCGACTACCTCTTTTACGAGGATCGCCCTCCGTTTGGAGTCCGTAACCTGAGTGTCTGTCTCTTGGGATGTTAAATAGGCAGAAACAGGAGGGGCAGAGTTTGAATCCACAGGGACCGAAGTGAGTGTTTCTTCATAAAGACAGAAAGTGTTTAGTGTGATGCCTGAATTGGCGTGGTCTGAATAAGGAGTCTTGTCAAGTTGTTCAGAGTAGGAATAGGGAGAGGAAGCTAGATAGCTGCCAGGGATTTGAGGGTTTATTAGAGCCTCAGAAGTAGGAGTATGGAAAGAGTAAGACCTCTGGTGGGAGGGAAGCTCATTGTAAACATTGGAAGTGTCATCATTTCTATCAGTGACATTTGAAGTTGATAGACTGGAGTGAATAACATTTGTTTCTTTCTGAAAATAAGAGGGTGTTTCAACGATAGCAGATTCTGATTTGTTAACAGTGCTGGTCTCAGGGGAGATGTCGTCAAGAGCTGTTGGTAGTGACGACAGTATTTCAGAGGTGAAACTGCGGGGGAACAACGACTCATACAAAGCTCCATAAACTGTATCTTGATTGACAGGAGGACCGAGTTCATGATTGCTAAAAGATAATGTTTTGGAGGCACTCCCTGCAGTTTCAGGAAGTGATTGTTCAGTATGATGAAATACGACATCTTGTTCCATGAGTGCAGATTCTGTGTATGGAACATGCTCAGGATCATCAGCGTCATTATAAGAGATTTTAGCGTTTGGGGCATCTAGGGCATTCTTTTCATGATGGGATAGTGGAGCACTGCTGGGCTGTCTGATCAAGATGTCAGCATCGCTGTTAGATTGCTGGAGATCATTGTGTTCCTCAACGCCTTTCACGATTAAGTTGCCGTTGACGACTTCATCTTGAAGTTGATCTGAAGCATCCAGCAAAGGAGGCTGGCTTGTCTGAGAATCTGTCTCTGCAGAAGCAGAAGTCGTCCACACTGATTCATAGCTTGGCGCACGATTGCTTTCAGATCGGTTGCCATCCACAGGAATGTTTTCTTTTTCTTCCGATCGAATAGGAATGACTTCAGTCGGTGAATTTTGACCTTTGTCGTGCAAATGTGGATCTGAGCCATTTGTTACATGTTCCCGAAGTCCTGGTTTGGTGGTTGGTTGTGAGAGGGCAAAATATGATTCTAACACTTTTGAATGCATGGAGGGAGGAGATGGGATGTCAAAGGAATCGCTGGTGTCGAGCGCTGGCTGAGACACGCTGAGCTTTGCCTTTCTGTTGCCCTGATCATCCACCAACTGACTGAGATCTGCATGTTTCTAGGAAAATATCACAACATAATATTTGATATTAGCATTTAACTAATACTACAAGGTTGTTTTTATTTTACTTATGTTTAGTGGCTTCACTATCATTGCCAACTCAAGCCATCATTAATGAATGACTAAACAGAGGAATATAATGCCGTAAAACTGTTACCTCGTCAAGCTCTTCGATGTCAGGGCTATGGAGACCAAAAGTGCTTTGCGATAGATTGTCATCTTTCTTCTTCTTCCGCTTTTTCAGAAGACTGAAGGAAAATGTGGCAAATTTGTTGGGTTTATGGAGATCTGTCTCAGAATAGCTCAATTCTTGGGCCTGGGGAGGAGAAGTAAACAATCAGAATACATACATAGCAAACGCTAACAATGCTTGTAAAAGATATCTGAATCTCCATAGCTATCCCCTGATCTTTTGCATTTAAAATACAGGTAGAATAAATGTCGCGATGGAAGGCTGTACAATACTTGTGGATTTTAGGCCTTTTCTTGCCTGAAATGATGATATTGATGAATAGTAGTTGCCAGCCGCCGTGCGCACTCCCTTCCCCCGACACTTGAACAACATTATCATAATGACAGAAATACTGATGTGGTTCTCATATTAGATTCTCATGATTTTTTTTAATTGTGCATAATGCTGTGTGTGTGTGTGTGTATATGACTTAAGAAACCTTTTTTTTTTTTTAAGAAATTCCTAAAATAATTCCCTTATGGAACTAAACTTCTAAAATACTGGACGCAGCATAGCCAAGCTTACTTTGTTTTTATTTTTCTATTTGTTTTCATAAAGTCTAAGTAAGCAAAATGCAAAAGTATGCGCTTGTCGTTTCAAGCCCTTGTCAACTTTTTAGGGTGTAAATTTAAAACCTTCAAATGAGTTATTTCGAAGGAATGCTTTTAATATATGAACGAAAGCTTTTCAAGCACAGCTTTTACTTCCGAATAGACTTTGCACGGGAAAACTAGCTAACACCCTGTCTTCATTCCAAGCATTACAACTGCTCCACCCTAAACAAAGATTTGAAATAAAAAAAAAAGTAGTTCACTACAGTCCTGGCTTAACATGTATACATTACAAAATGGTGACACTTTTTACTACTCTGCCACTGAAATGATAACGGAAGGTCAAAGTACTAATTGCAATATATGTTGTACCCTAAACTCAAAACGTGACTTTCCTGTCATGGCTTAGTCATGCTTGTCCCATTTGATTCTTTTAATTACAGTCAAACATTTAATTGGCATTTTCAAGTTGGGAAGTGACGCAGGCAACACTGCAATGAATCGAGACTAGCAACACCAAGTGGGTTGTTGTTGGCAAGAGCGAAAGTATCAAAATGTGTGAAAATATTTAAAAAAGAGAGAGAGATAGAAGCAAATTTTCTTTGAATGGTCTTGAATTTTTAGGGGGGAAATTATGAGAAATATTTGTTTTGAAATAATCCCCATTATATAAATTAGACATACTGACTGGTCCACATGAATGAAAATTGCAATGAGATAAGAGTGACGCAAGACTGTTGTTGACTATTTATGGATGTTTTGCTGAGACTTGATGACAATGAGCCCACCCGCTAGAATCTCCGCTGGGTGTGTCTACTCAAATTCTTCCTTCTGTGATGGATGGGTTGTAAAATAAAATGAGAAGCAAAAATAACAATCAAAGTACACTGCGAGTTGAAAAGTAAAATTGCTAGTCGTAGACAACAATTCACAACAGTTTTAGCGTCACGGCCAAACCTTAGATGGATCTTAATGTCACATCGCACATATCTTTTTAATTACGTACATAATTAGGATTTAAAAAAACAAAAAAAAGTTTTAAGTATTACCCTAGTAGTAATGGAATTTGTGTGTCATACTAAAGTTTATGAACTTTAGCACATAAAACAATGCAACAAGACGTCGCAGATCACAATGTTTTATGGGAACAGGTTCCCAATTGTCATGGAATAAACAAACATGTCACGTGTCTAAAACATTATGCAGCTCATTTTGATGCATGAAGAAGTTGCACTTTTGCCAGTTGGCTGAGTTTTTGCCTTTGAAGCGTGATAGCGTGGTAGAGCACTTGCACCCTCTTCTGGAGAGAATGGCAGACTCAGTATTGTTTACTCTTGAGTGAAACTGGTGCAGAAATTTTATTTCACTGTACCATGTCAATGTGTTATGTCGCGTAAAATGGTTATCCTTAGAGAAACCGTGTGATCGAAGAGGTAGTTTACACTTAAGGACAAACAGCTTTGTTTTGCTTAAAATGCATCATCAGCAAGTGTGGATTATTGGACAGTGGACATTGAATAGTCATGGATGTTTCGTTCCAAACCAAATTCCACTGTCTATTGTCTTCTTCTAATAACTTGTAGGCTATTGTAGTTAGATAATATTAATACTAATTATAAAACTCGGATCAGATCAGAATTTTTTGGCTTAGCACTCCATGGAAAACAACAAAAATATCCCTTTAAGCTAGATTTAGATGTAAGGTAAGGAAATATGTCATTCATCAACAAAATAAGGACAAACATGTCCTTTTTTTTTAAACATACCTTTTAATTAAACACTGTAATGCGGTGCCTCTGAAACGTTTTGGCCCAAATAGCACCTAAAAAAAAGTTCTCTTCTCTCCAAGTATCACCGTGATGAACAACATTAAAATAAATATAGGAAAATAAAACGACATATCAGTTAAGTCGGTGGTGACCAAACTACGGCCCGGGGGCCATTTGCGGCCCGCCATCCATTTTTCAGTGGACATATACTAAAGATGGCGTTTGACACAGTAAAAAAAAAAATTAAAAATTAAAAAATAAAAAAGTTGGAGATGGTCAAAAAAGGGAGGGTGTCGAAAAAAATGTGCCACAATTACAAATAAATTATTAAAATTGTATTAATAAAACTTAATAAAATTTATTATAAATTGAATTATTACAATTATTTATATACTTTAGCATTTTTCTAGACATGCAAAAACACAAATACATTATTTATAAAACTTTTTTTTTAAACTAAACACAATTTAGATATGCAAAAAACACAAATACATTATTTGTACTTTTTTTTTTTTTAACACTTAACACAATTTATCTTCATAACATTATGTTATGTTGTGATTTTCTGTATGTGGCCCTCAAATGAAAAAGTTTGGATGATGAAAATGATTGAAAACAAACAGTTCCACAAATTTTAATATAATTTTATTTATATATATATATATATATATATATATATATTTAAAAAATAGTCTTTTAAAATTATACGATGCGATACGATATACTTTTATTTTCCCCGTGGGGAACTTTTTCCTGGACTCCGTCCAGCTGCAGTCATTAAAAATCTTAAAATACAACTCAATTGTACTCACAAGTCAAAAACGCCGTAGTTTGAACTTTAATTCAGTGGTTCTTTCACACAGGTCTAGAGGGAGTCTGAGTCTCACCAGTGGTACTTGTACCACACTTTGAGAATCCCTTCTCTAGTGGATTAGTCCAGAAGCAAGTTATCTCAAAAACACTTAATTCCGAAGATCTGATTGATTGATTGTTGCTGGATATCGATTCATAGGCTGAATTCCCAATAATAGTTAAAGATACTTTGGCAACCATCCACCAGATTGTACTGCAAATCATGAAGCAGCAACACCAATATGACTTCATTATATTGTTTGCGTAAAAACAGCCTCGTTAAAAGGTAGCGTGAACATGTTTTGCATAACAAGAAGTTCCTGATTCTTGACAGGATTATAAACTCTAGTATCAAGTCCTCTTCATGTTCATACAGCGATTTGCCACTTCAGTTGGTAAATTGAGTTAAAAGACAATGAAGACTGTATAGGCTGAAACAATTATTCAATTAACTCTAATCATTTGAATACAAAAAAAAGGTGGTGAATAGAAAATACTTTTGAAATTATCATGTAATGGTGGTTTGATTTGCACCCTACCAAAATGCCAGAAATAATCGGGGGAGTGGCAATGACAATGGTTATGTCACTGACCTTTGACCTCGGTGCGGTGGCATATATAGATGAGTTTGTCTTGTCCGAGACATTGTCAGCCCAGCCAGGTCCCTCCACTGGACTGGTAATGGAATCAATAGGACTGAGGATCAGACAGTGGCACAAATTAAATAGACAAAGTGCATTTTGTGGAGAAATTGCGTGAGAATGCAGAAAATGCTCAACTGCGCCACTTAGCAGTATCAGAGAGCTGGCAGTGATGATCAGTTGTATGTATGGAAGTGGTTGGCGGAAAGTGGGACTTGGAAAATGTTTAATGTTTGTCCCATTGAAAATGATAGGGGATATTTAACATTAAATTGTGCAAATACTTTAAGTAATATTCAGGAGGTTCAAAATTGTTTAGACTCGCACAATGTGAAATGATATTTTTGAGATGGAACCATCGGACCTCCAATGTTGATCTGGCGACAGGTGAAGGTGAACTTACAAAGGTCTTTTTTTAACACAGCAGTGAATCACTGCTTGGAGAATGTTGATCAGAACCGGCTAAACAGAGATTGACGTTGTGTTTCTTGGAACGGCATTCCATATTCTGCAAGTGCGACTTTTGCAGCAAAGAAGTATCAATGCGCCATTACAATTATGCTAATTAGCATCATAAACATGGGGGGTGGGGTCATGCAATTGTAAGTGAGAAATAGTCTTGACTTTATGCAACTGCTGTTTTAGGATCATTGCTTGAATTAGGTTGCGTAGCATAAGCTACCACATCCGCATGAATCCGGTAATCAAAAGCTGTCAAGGCATCAACCGGATGGCACAATAGTCACTTGATACACACATTGGCTCCTCGACTTTGTACAACTGGAAGGTCCAGGAAGCCAAATAGCAAGCTGACATCTCGTGCTGAAGAAAAATTTATAGGCTTGTGGCTCGGCTCCGAGCCATTTTAAGCACACTGCTACAGCTTTTTAGTCCTGCACTCTGGTTTTGAAAAGGTGTTCCGGCCGGAGTACTGCTTTAACAATTGGGGCTTGTTGCTTCAACAAAGGCATTTAATTGATGATATTAGGGATGTTCGATAACATTTTCCCCCCAAACCAGAATCGCCCTCGAAAGTATAAACAAAACATTTGCGATGATCAAATGTGCCCATCCTTGCATCAGATTGTGTAATTGTAGGAAATGAAATACCCGCTGGGTGAACTTCACATACTTCACATACTCTGCAACTGCAAACATATGAATACATACATACCGGGCGACCATTGTTGTGCTCTTGACAATCCGCCAACATTCATTCAACATTCAAACCCTTTTCTTTAAATCCCTGTCTATCAGTCAGGAGCATGTGAGAGAAACACGTTTTTTTGGCCTGGCCTCATGTATACTGTATGTTTCCTTCCTGTTTACAAATGAGCCATTATAGTACATTACTTAATTACTAGGGATTGCTTTTGGAGCAAATATTTTTCAGAGATACAGTATGTACAGTACATGATGCTGGCCTTGCTAATTTACTTGCCATATACAAATGTTGGTGTGGACATTCCATTCAGGACAGCTGCAAACCCCCTAAGGGTGCTATGGGTGTGTTTTGTTTCCTTTGTGTGAGACTTCACCATCCCTGAGAATTGTGAGATGCAAAACTGAAACGTTTATTGCTAAGACACCCAAATCCTTATGACTTGCAATGAAGTCAGAACTGTGGGAAATCTAAATGTATAACAACAACAAAATGTAAACACAAGTTATTGTCAGACATTCATCAACTAAAAGTTAACAATCAATACAGACTTTACAAAAGTGATCTACTGTTTTCTCCTTTCTGGATCAAAATATGCACTGCATCCTGAAGTCATTTTGCTATTAACAATTTCTTAAATATGACTGTCTTTAGAGCACAAATATGTGGTTAACCTTTGCCCTAGTCATGAAGCCTGCAGCTCTTGAGCAAACGTATCATTTATTGGTCTTTTCACTATGCAAACAACACACTGCCAGTCAGTGTAGTCTGTAAGCACACGAGGAACGACACCATGGCATTGTTTTTGCATTTCCACCATCTTAAACTTATATTTACAGAAGCGTATTACATTCACGTCCCTCCTATCTTTCTGACAATTTATTGGAGGAGCTTAGCTTTTTTTTTTTGTATATTTTTGTTTTTGTGTGTATTTTTTTCCCCCGTTTACAGATTTTTTTTTTCTGCCCGAAAAACAGAAGCTGGTGCTCTGTTTTTTTCTGAATAATTAGTTTTTAGTTTATTAGATAATTTCCCCTCGTTTTTCAAATTTTTTTTTCGCCCCACTGATTTTCTGAGTAATTTTCCCTAATGTTTTTCTGAATAATTTCCTTCCTGTATTTCAAAAAAATTAAAAATAATTACCAACCCCTCCCAATGAATGCAATACGCTTCCATATATATAAGCAACACATCCACTAACTTTTTGAATAAAAACGAATCCCAATATAATAGTCGTAATTTGACAACTAACCAATTTACAAAGTAACCTTGTTTTATGTTTTCGTTTTGATATTATCACCTAAAAACAAAACAAAAAAACGATCCAGTCAGAACCTGCAAAATAGCAGCTACTTCATGCAAATATTCCTATTTTGGATAATTTATTTAAATATCAGTGATGAAATACACAAATAATGTTTCTGACCCAAATGGACTGAACCTTCCTCTATTTTTTTTTTTAAGAAGAAATAAAAATTCCTAAATTAGTAAAACATTGCAACCATCAGCGTATTGTGAAATGGTCCACAAAGTCAGCGCTGGGAAGAGTTCAAGTGTGTCTCGGGTCATTGTTATTCTGCAAAACTAATGCTTTTTTCTACAATAGTTTACTAAAAAATGTGCCACTTTAATATATTAATCAAGCAACTAGATAATTTATGTAATACACAATGTACAAAAGGATTAAGGCAGTAAAGTATACCATGGAGCACAGAGAAATCATTCATCAAATAGAGAAAATAGACGCCCCACCAAAATCGGGTGATATCTTTCAATTGTGTTGAACTTTATGACCATAATTCCAACGGGTACAGTTTGCTTGCTGCAAACAAAAACGTTGTCCATCACTAAAAGTACACTATACCTACAGTGAAACATGGTGCTATAGGCTCAAGTTATGGTTCCAAATACTCGTTAGTGTTTGCACAAAACTTCAGGAAAAGCTAACTAGGACAGTTGGCAATAATTATAGTATTAAGAATAAAAATAATAATAATGCATCAGTGTGCTGACTCCCATTTAACAGGAGTTTGAATGTGAAAAGTAAATTCTGAACGCAGCTACAGTTAGTTAAAGTGAGAAGAGGGTGTGTGCACTTGTGCCACCACATTATCTCATTTGCTTATTTTTTCTCCTCTCTAAAATATCTTAGGTTTATTTTTTCAATTGAGTTGTACATGTTATGGTTCAGAGTGGTGTTGAAACAATATTAGAAAATATTTTTCTACTGGATCTATTTTGCTATACTATTTCACAACCTCCTCCAATATAGTTTTACAATTATGTTACTTAAAGATATTATTTTTGGCATCCTTGTACATTTTTATGCCGAGTTAGTGCCTTTGTTGCCCTTGTACAACAAAAACCTTTTAAAATGTTGTCCCTTTTGGCGACTGAAAATGACATCACAGTTTGCTCATTGACCAATCACGGCTCACCTGTTTCCTGAAGCTGCGCTGCGATTGGTTATTACCTGAGCCATAAGTAACTGTGATGTCATTTTTAGGTGATAGCAAGTGGCAAAATGGCCGCCCCCTGAGATGGAAAAAATGAGTGGATTTGGCTGCTTCACTCATATTCAGCAAAGGCAATAATAATCAAAATGTTGTTTAGACTAGTGGGGGCCCATCCAACATTATTGTGAAAAACACTTTTGTGTCGAATTTTTCTTTAATAAAGGTGTCAAATAATAGATGTTGATTGCAAACAAAAAAAGTTTTAGTTGTTGAGTCTTATGCTGTTCATTAAAGTTTAAATATTGAGGGCTCACTCCATTGGAGATTTGATGTATATGACAGTCTGATGTTTTAAGCAAATTACATGCAATTATGGATGGCTTGAGGACAAGTTTAAGAACCACTGTAGTTAATTTAAAATTCACTACTTTAGTTACTGTGCTTTAGCTTGCTATGTACTTCTTTGTTCAGCCATCTAAAGGGTCGAATGTGCGTGTGTTCCTAATATAGTGACCGATGACTAGCTAGCGACCCCCAAAAGGAACCACAGACTTTACCTGAAAAGCTGCTGCTTCTGGGAAGAAGGGACCCCCTTCGACTTTATCTTCAACTTTGGCAACTTGAACCTCTTTTTCTCCACCGTTTTTTCCTCCGCGCTCTTCACCGTCGACTCGTCCAGGTTGGGATCACTCCTGGAGAATAAGTTTTTCAAAGACTTTTTGCTGAACGTCTTCTTCGCCATCTTCCACGTTGAGGTTCGAGCAGCTCCGCGAATGAGAAACTCGCCGTAATTCCGAACATTTAATGGTGCGCGCCGCGGAGACGCCTAAAAGGATGGTGCTTTGTTGTCAGATATTGCCAGATGACAGGTTCACTTCATACAGCCTCTAGTGGACAATAAAGGACGTGGCACGTGTGGTTATACACCCACGAGTAGTAGACACGCCCATTATTACCAATGTGTTTGCATCACCCCCCCCCCCCCCCCCCCGTTAGTTTGTGGGTCATTTAATATTTTATTTATTTATTTATTTATTTATTCTGATGTCCTTGGTTGTTCTTTTTTCTTTTTTTTTATTTAAAAACAACAATGCATTAGGTATTTATTTATTGATTGATTTATTTAATATTGTATTTATTTATTCTGTTGTCCTTCGCTGATCTTTTTTTCTTTTTTTGAATTCAAAAACAATGCTTTGTGTATTTATTTATTTATATCTTCTGATGTCCTTCATTGTTCATTTTTCTTTTTTGAATATAAGAACAACAACAATGCATTGCGTAATTATTATTTTTTAAATGTATTTATTTATTCTGTTTTCTTTTGTTCTTTTTTCTTTTTGAATATAAAAACAATGCATCGTAATTATTTTTTCATGTATTTATTTAATTTAGGATTTTATTTATTTATTCTGTTGTCCTCCGTTTTTCTTTTTTGAATTTAAAAACAACAATAATGCATTGCATTTTTTTTATTATTGTTATTATTTTTTATTGTGATTTTTAAATATTAGACTGGGCCACATTGATCCATGAACATTGTTGTTAAGAAACAAGCAACAGGAGGCCTATGTTTAAATAAATAAATAATCCCAACGCTCTCTTTGGGGGGCCCCAACCAAGCACTGCAGTAGACTCCTCCCTTTGGCTTGAAGACAAAAATATTGATTTTATTGTCTCCTGGTGTCAAATGCTTGAAGATGGACCGATTTTGCAGATCGTCTCTCACATCCCATGCTGCCTTTGGCCAAATTCTGGAATGTGTCATACCCAAAAGTCCTTCAGGCCATGTAGATTTGGCACATTGTCACCTTTATGGTGGCCTTTGCCTTTGTTCAAAAGCTGGCCTTGTAAGTTTTGTTATTATTATTTTGGAAATTAAAACTGTGTGCGAGTATGATTCAATGGTAATTAAATTGAGTCCTCAATGACTTTGTTAATTAACAGAGGTGGCAAATCCAGGTCCAGAAAGAAAAACCCTGCCACAGTTTGGCTTTAGCCCCTGGTGCTAGCTAACAAGCTCCCTAGCTAGCTCCCAGGGTGTTCAGTTACCTGCTCGGGAGCTCGCTTGCTAGCACCAGGGGCTAAAGCCAAACTGTGGCACGTGTTTTATTTTCTGGACCTCGATTTGCCACCTCTGGTAATTGAATAAAAATTTTAAGGGCCTGATGTATTTATTTTTCTAAGAAATGTTTACTTTTATCCCCTACATCCTCCTTTCTTTGTCAAAGGAGGCTCATGACTTGTTTAACCTCCGAATGAGGACACAATGTAGACACATTGTAAATACAAAGTAGTAAACCATGGTTGACATGATCTTGTGTGGAAAATTCAGGGACAGCAGTGACATAAAGGAACGTAAACCAAACATACAGTCATAACAGATTCAGAGAAGCAAGCTATTCCCCATGAAGACTTATTAAATAGTTAGACTTATTAAATAGTTTTGATGAGATAAAAATTGAGCTAACACTTCCTCCCTAATTATTTATTTATTTATTTTAAATGACCAAAACGGGACATGTATAATGCGATTTTCCTTCTACTTCTCACCTCAAGCCCTATGTAGAACTAGGATTTGTTTTGTGCCAAGTATTGTAAAAAAATATATATATATATATATACTTTTGTAAAGCTTTTATAGTCATTTTATCAGTACATTTATCATTTATTTATTTTCTGTTTAGAAGTACAAAGTGTGTCTTTTAGACGTCATACTGTATCAATTGGTTGCATAAAATTGCCTTCTTAACTGACTGTTAATACTAAAAAAAAAGTTAGTGGGAGGAGCAATTTCTTTTATGCACTCCTAAAATCTTTTGTTTTAAAAATAAAAAAGCTCGTACAAATGTTGTTTTTAGAAAAGGTCATATTCATTTCCGTGAATGCTCCACTGGCCTCATTTGTGCGGTCACTGATCCAAGAGGAGCGCCTCTTTAGTTGTTATATTCAACCAAGTACCAAATTTCACCGCTGGATGGCGCCAGAATTCCACCACAGCCTAAATAATTATTGGCATGCGAGTTTCCTGTTTTGCCGCAGTGTGGCGCTACTATTACAAGTTAAAGTCTATATCAACTGACTTGCTGTAGTACAACAGAAGAAATCGCGCGTGTTTAAAAAAAAAAAAAAAAAAAAAAGAGAGAAAACAATCAGATTGATGTGTAATACTGTCCCTAACCTATAAAAATAAATACAATGATCAATTTACAAACACAGCATGTTTAATGCAATGTGCTTATTGGGAGAGTAATTGATAACATAAGAAACTCATGGGCCATTTCAATAAGTTTTTCCTCTCCTTCTCAAAACTACATAACGTTTTTCTACAGAGAGTGAAATATTTCCATGTAAAATTTGATTAAAAAACAAAACAAAATCAGAAGTGTCTGTTTTATACAAAGGATCAAAAGCTACACAGCTTGTCTACATGGTTCTCGTGATGTTACATGAATCCATGAATAAACATGAACAGGAGAGTGGTTTATATTAAGCGGTTGTGTGACTTACTGTAGTTAAATACTTCTATATTATTTTTAAGAGTTTATCCTATGTTCTTCTTCAATTTCCCTAATATGGATTAATTGCTAATATACTGACATGAATTTAGGAATTAGAGTAAACATTTATCTTAACACTTTCACCTTTAGTCCTATTTAGCAGGTTGCCCTGACAAGCTGTGTGTTTTCATTTAACAGTCACACCCACGGCTGTACTTTGCCTGGCCTTTCACAGCTGGCTAACAAACAACTGCAACTGAAAGTAAAGTGTGTGTGTGACTCATAAAGATTTGGACTCTGTGCCTACTTTGAAATGACTTTGCCACGTGGGAGGGGGGGCTAAATTAATGTTGAACAAAATTAAATCTGGAGCTAAATGTGCTATGTGTTAAATGTTACTGACATGTCCCGTTTTGACAAAAGTTTGGAAATTCAAATGAGACCATTTGTCATATTAATTGAATAGGTGAAAACAAAAAGTTACTTTTTCAATTTTCCCCACCATTTTTGACCATGTACCACCAATTTTGAAATTTTTGAAAATTGTCAATATAGCTCAACAGTTAGTGTTTCTTGTATTTCTTTGGATTAAATAGGTGTTTTGGGGTTGTTATTAATATTAAAAACAGTTATTGAATTTTCCCACCAATTTTGACACACATCATTGAAAATCACAACATTTTGATGTACCTAGAATTATCTTTACCACCAATTTTCCTAATCAATAATAAAATAAAATAAAATAAAAAAAATGTCTGACTCAATGAAGCATGTTACCATTTTGTTGCACAGATAACAAAAGAGAAGACAAGCAGGCGAGACAACTAATCCTCAAACACGTTGCTGGATGATGATTTCTGAGGCCAAAAACAACAGAGGTACGCCTTGCAAAGAGCTTTTGAATGAAAATGAATACCTTGCGCTTGAACAATTGGGAGGTACTGAACAAGCCCACAATGATTAGTTGCCTGTCCAACGTGTACAGTACATATACAGTAGAGAAGGGGTCACCAATGTGGGGCACCAGGTAGCCCGCCAGACCACATTAGTAGCTGTTCTAGAAATAGCTCAACAGTGATAGCCTTAGGACATTGTGATTTCCTAGGAATATTGCAGAAATGATCATCAAAAAAAAAACAATTGTTGCATATCTTAACATATATGTTATTGTGAGACAGCATTGACATGATCACTGTCTGAAAATGAATATCATTAATTTTTAATAACACATACAAATATTCTTAAAGTGACAACGTCATCATAATTCATGAGTCAAGATGACGGCTCTTAAAAGACAAATGAACATATGATGCACGCCCGGTTAAAAAAAAAAGGCTCCTAATTGAGGCTATCGTCGAATTACAAGTTGACACTCAAAGAGGTAAGGTACAGCTTTGTTCAAGCAATTTTAACGATTTAAACTATAGCTGTGCACGTGAACGGGGAAATGAATTGTGAAACTGTCGTTGCTCTCCTACCTTATAGTTCTTCTTTCATTTTTCTTCCCCTCCCCAAAATCTCTCTATAGTGCACTGAATCACCGAAACCTTGTCATCATTTCTAAGAAGAGAATGTTTCTTTTGAAGCCACCACACACACACGCGATGTGTCTTAACAAGTCCTGTAAAATTCCTTTAATGTCCATGACGGTCGGAAATGTCCAAAATTGACCAATTGGTTGTAAGTAGGTATGAATGTGAGCGTGAATGATTGCCTATATGTTCCCTGAGATTGACTGGTGACCAGTTCAGGGGGTACCACCATTTGCAGACCCATTCCAAAAGATTAGAATATCTTGGAAAAAATGAATCATTTCCATAATTTTATTCAAAAAGGTCAATTTTCATTGGTATAGATTCATGGCTCACAATTTAAAGTATTAATTGGTTTATTTATTCATAATTTGGGCTTCCAGCTTATAAAATCCACAAAAACAGGGTTGTAATTTTTTTTAATACTGTACATACTTTGCATGGGGGATACAGGTTGGATGGATTGATGGATGGTATTTATAAAAAATATTATTATTATTATTATTATTTAATACACATTTATTATTATTATTACATACACATTTATTATTATTATTTAATACACCTCTATTATTATTATTATTATTCCATAAACATTTATTATTATTATTATTATTATTATTGTTAATGTTATTTCATCCACATTTTTGGTTTGCCACCATCTGCATTATCCTATTATCGGCCACCCTTTGCAGTCTCCTCTCTTTATTTTAAAGGTCAATTAAAGAATTGACACAGTTGTTTATGATTCAGTTCACTTGTTTTAAATGTGTTCATAATTTGTCTAACCACAATTACATGTAGCGTATATCACTTCCACATGACTAGTAATTGGTATTGCGTTCGACGTGACAGCTCAGCAGAAGCGATATTTCCTGTCATGATTTCCTGTATGACAGCGCAAATATGAGTTTTGAGGAGATTTTACTCGAGTTCACTCGTGCGTAGGTGTTGTTGGTCTGGGTTCTCCCACGCAGAACAAGAGGAAATGTGCGTGTGTGTTTTTTTTTTGTTTTTTTTTGGTCAAAGACCGAAACAGACTCATCAGCTGTCAGAGACAATTACTGGAAAGAGCAAGATTTTGATTTTTTGAGTCACGGAAAGAAAGAAAAAACACTTTACAAACTAATTGTCGGACTCAATCTGCTCATCTTGTTGCCTCGATCAATTGTGTGTACACCTACACAATCTAACAATATAAAAAAGAAAAAGAAAAAAAAAGTGCCACATACAGTAGTTGATATCACAAGTCTACACACCCCTGCTCAAATGCCAGGTATTAGACCAAAACAACTAATTTACTTACTACTCTCTATCATTAATGCCATTTATAACCTGTACAACTCAATTAAAGATCTTTTCTAGTGGAGGTAAAAAAAAAAAAATGGGGTCACACAGCTGTGCTTACTTTAACTGTGATGTCTGCCGAAGTATTTTCTGTATGGGGCCCTTATCTCATTGCGGCATTGCGGCCTGGTACGGCAACCGGACTGTGCAGTCAAGGTCACAGATTGCCGGTCTGGTGCGGACTGCCATGAATATCATGGGGGTCAGGAATCATCCTTCCCTACAGATGCTTTATGAGCGGTCCGTCACCAGACTGGCACAGAAAATTGTTACTGACCCGACTCACATTCTGCATCATGAGTTCCAGCTACTGCCTTCCGGCAGGAGATTCAGGGCCCCCAAAACCAGGCTGAACCGCTACAAGAACTCATTCCTGCCGACATCCATCAAATTACTTAATAACCGACATTAACTAAGTGGTTCTATATGCACGTCCGCCTCCCAGTGCAGAGGACGTGAGATCGAGTCCGGGCTTCGGCCTTCCTGGGTGGAGTTTGCATGTTCTCCCCGTGCTTGCGTGGGTTTTCACCGGGTACTCCGGTTTCCTCCCACATTCCAAAAACATGCATGGCAGGTTAATTGACCACTCCAAATTGTCCCTAGGTGTGAATGTGAGTGTGGTTGTTCGTCTCTGTGTGCCCTGCGATTGGCTGGCAACCAGTTCAGGGTGTACCCCGCCTACTGCCCGAAGCCAGCTGGGATAGGCTCCAGCACCCCCGCGACCCTAGTGAGGAAAAGCGGCCAAGAAAATGGATGGATGGATGGATGGAGTGTGTGTGTATTATTTATTTTTTATATATTTATTTTATTTATTATTTATTTATTTTAATTATCTCTCTATTCTGTTGTTTTTCTTACTGTAAATTACTGCTGCACTTCTTATTTAATTTTGATTTTATCTCTTTCTATTCTGTTGTTTTTTCCTTACTGTAAACTGCAGCTGGACGGAGTCCAGGAAAAAGTTCCCCACGGGGAAAATAAAAGTATATCGTATCGTATCGTATTGTATCGTATCTTATCCTCCATCCCCATCTACATGTAAATAGTGTTTGCTTATTTCATAACACCTTTGAGACTTGGCAGATCTTCATATCACTTTTTTGAATGAAAACACGTTCGCTTTTATGAAGTAGATGCAACAATGTGGATAAAAATATTTGTTACTAAGTGGTCTTTAACTCATTCACTTCCAGCCATTTTCAGTGAAGCTGCCGGCTGTTTTACTGGATTTTGATTGTTTTTGCAAGGCCCACAGAATCTTGTGTTCTATTGTTATAAAAACATGGAACCTACCAAAAGAAAAATTAGAGTATCTTCTTTCATCAGGAAAAAAAATTCTATCTGTTTTGCAGCAATTAGCATTAGAATATAGCTAAATTTCATCATTATTCACAAATCTGTTTAAAACGGCTTGTTGCAACATGGCCCTGGTTGATCTCTTATACTCTGCTGCCACCTGCAGGCCGTTTTTGTAATAACTATCATTCTTTAAGCGCCCCTCTTCAGTTCAGAGGCTGTATCAAAGCCTTCTGTATGCTCTAGCATAAAGAAACATAAAAATATGTCGTTGGGAGCATGGTAATATTTAAAATAGAACGTATTTATATGTTTTTGGGCGCAAATGACTCCCAATAGTTATACCTTGACGCTTAACGTTATCGTTACCTTCTGTTTTCAAATGTGATTCCTTGCTCCTCTAAACAGATGCAGTTAGTCTGTTTATGCTATACAAAAAGCAATCATCTTTCTTTTACAATGCAAGTACTGAAACGGCAACATAATCAACCCATGTAGAAACAATATCTTTATTATTACGCTACATCATATAAAAGTATCATCAAAATAGTCTCTCACATATAAATTCGTACAATCTCAAACCTGTTTCCAAAACAAACAAACACTACAGTCAAACCTCGTACAAAAAAAGAAACCTAGAAAATGATGACAATACATACAGTGTTGACATTGTGTGTGTTTTTCAGGCTGCCTGTGCTGATGATAAACTGTTGTTCAATTTTGTTTTGTTGCTCAATTTTATTGCAAAATGAGAAACTAGTGCAGAATCAACAAGATTATTTGGATTGGATGATTTGGTTTGGTCTAATATGTCTTTAAACTTACTAAAGAAAATAATGTTACTAATCTATGTTTTGGCAAATGCTCATTCAGACAAGAATTAAACATACCAGATTTTACCCTTTCCATTATAAATAAACAAATTGGAAAATAATTTGTGCCGGACACACAGTACACAGAACACAAAGTATGATAAACTAAGACATCATTGTTACTGTTCCTGAGTCGTTTTAATGCCTACCATCAAATAGACAGCAAAACAGCTAAATAAATAAACATATCTAAACAAAACAGGTGAAAAATGGAATAAGTTAACACAAAAAAACTACCTGAGTAAAATCAATTTACGTCACAGCTTAACAAGCTCCTCCCATTTTTCATTTTTGTATATTCATTAGAAGGAAGCACAATCTGTATACAGTGTATGTCACTAAGTCCCGTCTTTGGAATGTTTTTATTTTGGTGCTGCTGTGTTTCTCTTCTTCAGTCAAAACAGAGGCTACTTTTGGCGACATTGGTTTCTCTATTAGTGCTATTGTCCATGTTAAATCTCCTTTGCTCCTTTTCAAGGGTGTCCGTCTCATTACTGACCCTCCAATTTCACTGTTGAACGCTTGTGGAGATGGACCACGCTAGCTCTTTCCTGATAGGCTGCCGGAGAGCTGTGCTGGGAAACGGGAGCTGCCGATTGGCTGACGGGTGCGTTAATAGCCACAGTCAGAGCTTTGAGCAGAAAGGTGGCCTCTTTCTGGTCCTCCTTCCCCTCGCCTTCCAAGGTACGAGCGAGCCACCTCTCTACGGCCTCCTCCACCTGCGGCGCCGATGCCGTTTCGGTGAGCGCGTCGGCCTCCTGGCTGGCGTCGAAGCGCTCCAGCATTTCTTTCATGTGGACGTTGACGGCTGAGCCCGAGTTGGCCGGGCAGCAGCTGCGTTGGTGGATGCGAAGGGAGAAGCGGTGGAAGAAGGCCTGGGAACACAGCTGACAGTGATAAGGGCGATCGCGGCTGCTGTGGAGGCGGCGGTGAAGCTTGAGGTGGATGTATTGAGTGAATTTGGTGCCGCACAGCTTGCACTCGTACGGTTTTTCCCCAGAATGGAGTCGAAGGTGAGTTTTCAAGTTGCTGGTGCTACTGAAGCGCTTTTGACACACCTGGGGAAAAACGAAACAATTGTCAAAGATTAGTCAAAGGAAGAGACGGCAAAATTGATGTTGGGATTATTTTGAACACAAAGTGGAATTACACAATTTTCTTTATCACAGACCAGTTGCTTTCTCACGTATAAAAACAAAAGCATTCAAACGGTATTGAGTAACAGACGTCAGGTAGTGGCTGAATGTAATATAGACAGACTGTTACTACAAAGGATGACAGCCAGTTACATAATCTTTTGCAATTCTGTATCAATACCAGTGATGTCATATCCAGACTGTGAAATCTGTCTGTGTGTGTTTTTTAATACATTGTCACTACATGCAGAGGTAGAGCATTCAGATCCAGAAAGTAAAAAGCCTGCTACATTTTGTCTTTAGCAGGTAAATGACTTGACTTGAACTCGAGACTCTTCTTTTAGGACTCATGAAAATTATGAGTCTCTATGGTGTGGCTTGCTCTCATTTTCTCTCCCCTTACTTTCTATGCGACAGAGTAACATCTAGTAGAGTAGACAAATGCGACAACACGCAAACAAGTCCAAATCTTGGACTTGACTTGGACTAGTGGTCAGAGACTTGAGACTTGTCTTGTACTGAATGTATATATATTGTAATGTCTTGAACTTGATTTAGACTTGTGGGTCAAAGACTTGAGACTTGACTTGGAACCTAAAGTCTTGAATTTGACTTGGACTTGTGGTCAGGGACTTGAGACTGGACTTGGAACCTAAAAACTTGGGTTGTGGGTCAACGACTTGACTTGGAACCTAAAGTCTTGAACTTGACTTGGACTTGTCGGTCAGAGACTTGAGACTTTACTTGTACTTGGAACTAAAGTCTTGAACTTGATTTAGACTTGTGGGTCAAAGACATGGACTTGGAACCTAAAGTGTGAGGGATAACCAAGAGAGAAGAGACGAAGAGAGGAGATCAACATACCTGACACTCATGTGGTTTCTCCCCTGTATGGACGAGGTGATGCTTCTGTAGATGAGCCAGTTGAGTGAAACTCTTTTTACACAAGTTGCACTGGAAAGGTCTCTCACCACTGTGGACTCGGAGGTGGACCTACGTTTACAAAAAAAGGCAATGGTATTAAAGGAGGGCACTTCAGCCGAAGTGGAAATTGACGGTTGTTGAAGTCAGTACCTTGAGATTTGACAGCTGTCCGAAAGTCTTTGAGCAGATGTTACACTCATACTTGATCTTTCCGTTTTGCTTTTTCAGAGGATAGGGCAAAGATTTGTGGCCAGGACGATTGCGCGAGTTGCCTTTGGTAATGTCCAATGTTAGGTTCATTGCTTCCTCGCAACCGGAGGAAGTATGTTCAGGTGAGGAAAGCCGGCTCATTGGCTTGGGAATCGGAGAGAGCTCAGGAGTCGCCGGGGCGCCTCTTGGTGGGGACACATTAGGGGTTAGTTCTTTCAGGCCACCCTGTGGGGTTGAAGGGTATGGCAGGGACATTGTGAGGAGATTAGGGGTGCTGAGAGGAGGGTATGGGATTCCGTCCGTGCCCAGATAGCCACCGTACCGAAGGGATCCTCGGGAAGGCAGCATTCCAGGAAATGGAGGAGAGTATGAAGGGAGGAGGAGGCGAGGATAGTGTGAGGTGAAAGGAGGAAGGAGCTGGTAGGTCGGCTGGAGGGGTCTAGATTGAGGGTAAAGCGGGTAAGATGACACCAGCCCTTCCCTGTGGCCGTAGAGGCCGTGGAGGTGGAGGGGCAGATTTCGTTCATCAGTTGATAGTGCAGGGAGGTGTTCAGGTAAGTAAGGAGGATTCATTCTGTGGCTTTGTTCAGGATGAGTGGATTTAATGAATCCACGATCCTCCTGATCCCTGTCGATCTTCTCCTCTTTTTCAATCTTCTTGCTGAAATCCATGATTTGGTCATCAGGGGTATCGGGGGGGGTGTCTCTCCCCAACATCTCCACATCCTCATCATTCCTCTCCTCTTTCACCTCTTCCTTCGTCCTCTCCTTGGGCCACATCTGCTGAGGGAGGGGCTGTTTGGTGTTCTCTTGCTCATCGTCAACATTCATGTTTTCTGAAAGACACATAAGATATATGTTGAGTACAGAGATTGCTTGGTATGGACCTAGAGCAGGGGTCACCAACTCCGGCTCTCGCTCGATCAGGGGTCAGCAACCTTTACTGTAATAACTAAAAAATGTGTCTGGAGCCGCAAAACATTTGAACATTATGATCTAATGTAAGTCTAATATAATGAGGGCCCACAAGCTAATTATGGCTGCACCTTAACAGAAAAATATGCAGCATCCAATCCGTATTTTCTTCTACCTTTCGTCTTCCATTTATCTATGTATTTATTTTTATGTATTTTTCAGCTATCAATTTTCTGACAATATTGGCAATTTTATGGACATTTTATGTTAGTGTTCGGGATTTCTTCTCTTGTTTTTGGACATTTAATGAGAAAATGTGAACCATGGCAGATTTATAGAAATGGAATGTTGCATTTAGATATGTACCTGTTTCCTGATTATTACGAGAAATCATTAACATGAGTGTCTTCATATAAATGAATACCGATAATTGCTTATTTTAAGTAACAGCCTGACTGAAGTTGATATTTTTTTTCTTAGCATGATGTTGACTACGATATATGGCAGAATGAAATTCCGATGACCGATTAATTGGCCTATTAGTTATTAATAATTAAAATTCCAACATGTAGATTATTTAAAAATATGGAGTTTATTGTCGTTTTGTATTTGTTGAACTTTACAACAGAGAGAAAAACGACAAAAATTGACTATCGAGCAAATGTATTTATTTATTTAATTATTTATACATTCATTTACTTATTTATGTTATGGTTTTACATCATATGTAATATGGATGGACAAAAATATATATATTTTTTAAATACGGCCAATTTATTTATTTGATTATGTATTGATTTAATTTTAATGTTGTTTTTTAAAGAGAGCTAGTATTAAATATAGTCATTTCTTTGCCTTAATCAAAGGAGTAATCCAAGAAGTAGCTTTCAGTTTTAAAAAGGTTGATGACCCTTGATCTAAAATGTGCAAGATAGTGGCCCTCGAAGACTGATGACGTATGATGACATGCTGAGACATATACATCTTAAGAATACAACATCCACCCACACATGCCACTCCCTGTGATGGTAAATGATAGTAGTATCAGGTTTGACTCATAACACATAAAAGCATGCAGTTTAGGTTTCTGTTTGTCACTTCAAGTCATGAAGTTGCTGTGGGAGAATCGGTTGGTGGTTAAATGGTGTATCATGTCATGTCACGTATGCGCCTCTCAACTGATCATTACCGTATCATTTACACACCGCATCAGCATTTTTGTGTTCTTCCATCCTTATTCATGTCAATGGCAATTACCTGATTTTCTTCTTTCCGTCTGACGAACAAGAATGTGCCTAATTGTTTGGGTTTTACCTTGAAGCTAAAAGAGGTCATAAAACAACTCGAAAAAAAACATGTGTGATGCGAAACGTTGCGCAACTGCAGACTTTGAAATTAAACTCACATGAGTGATTTTAGGCTTTTTACAATGCAATTAAACTGATGTGGCATTAGTCACCACGTTAAATAGCCACACATCTTGTGTATTCACTTGGTGTGAGTCATTCCACTTTGTAGCAGTGGATAATCACTCTGGATGAGGATATACTGCAGTTCTGTTTGGTTAATAGCGTTTAATAAAATGACTCACTGCGGACTTTAAACCATACAGCCGTCATTTCACTAAGTGTATGTTTGTAATGTTTTATAAATAGAGGTGTCAAAATCAGTGCATTAATTTTGAGTTAATTTAATTCCTTTAACGCCACAAAAAAATGTTTTAACACGCAATTAATGACCGCCCCTTACTTGGAAAGCCTGTACTGGGGGAATTCCAGTCAAAACGCAGCAGACTAGTCCACATCAACATTTAATAGTAATAAATGTAATAATAATGCATATATTTGTGGAGAGGGGGGTCAAGTTGAATTTTACAATTTAAAAAAGGTGCAGCATTTTACAAGTTACCTCATGTTAAAGGTTAGATAGCTCTTAATATGAAAAGAAAAATGCACTGAGCTGTCACCGTCTTACAAATGCAATTATGCCATCTAGTGGCAGAAAAATGACAAATTAACATAAATCAATATCATTCTTTTTTTTTTCAGTACATCATTTTAATTTTAACTCAATGTTATGAGTTATTGTGAAATTACTGTATCAATGACTAAAAGATGCAGCCATATTTTGATTAGTTTAACATTTTTTCCACTTTTATGCTAACAAGAGAATGAAAACTTGGGGGGAAAATATTTTATTGTATTTTTTTTTGTACATTCAAACCAGATATAAATATGTGATTAATGGTGAGTTAACTATTGAAGTCATAAAATTCATCATGATTAAAAATGTTAATCGCCTGACACCCCCATTCATAAATATTTGATTTGGTACATTAAACCAGACCCAGCGAGGGGGAAAAAAATAGTGTCTTCGTTTACTTGGCAGTGAAGGAATTTTTAGGCTAATCTGAGTCCGTGTCAAAGATCTTTAAAGTGAACACTTTGTATATGTTATCGGATATCCAAGGGAGAAAAAATCAATAACAACATTCTTAAGAGAGAATCCAGGACAGTTACAACACCAAACATAAAAGTATAGTATATTTTGTCGAATCTTGTCACTCACTGTGTTTGCTATTGTCCTGCTGACCGCACAGCCTCTGGGAAAACTCCTGGCTGTACCACACAAGCAGCTCCTGTTTGGGCTCCACAGGCCGAATGGTGTAGAAGTAGACGTCTCGGCCATTCTGGCACGCCACCAGGTTCTGCTCGCTCAGAGATCGTGCCGGGTTGACGTAACGCATCCAGTTGCTCCTGTGGACATCGTGGCCGTCGATGAAGTTCTGCAGGTGCCCGTTGCTATAAATCTGCAAAAAAAAGTCAAAAAGAGAATAGGATTAAAAACAGTTCGAGTTTTGCAGTCAATGCAGTTATTTTTTTGTGCAACACAATAAAATTGAATGCACTGTATACGACTTTTAGTGTTCAGTTTTCATTCAGCCTTACAGCCTCCACATATAATTTCTACAGAAATCGCATATTAAATTTTTTTAAGTTATATATATTCAAATCAGTATCAAGGGGAAGAAAAAGAAATAAATACAGTTTTCCGTTTTTTAAATAAATAAATAAATAAAATGTCCCCTATTTTCAATATATAAATGGAATAAAAAAAGTTTTCCATTTTAAATGAAAATATATAAATAAAATGTCCCCTTTTCCCCGTTTTTAGAAATGAAATCAACAAATAAATGAATAAATAAATATTTTTTTCAATATTTTAAAGAATACAAGCAGTTAAGGAAATGGATGGATGGATAAATACATAAATAAAAAATAAATCTCTCCATTTTCAATATTAAATAAAAAATAAAATAAATATATTAAAAAATTTAAACCCCCTTTTTCAATTTTTCAATTAATTAATACATAAATAAATAAATCTCTCCATTTATTTTATTTTAAATTAAATTAAAAATAAATAAATAAAGGGAGGAAAAAGTACGAACATTCACCCCTGCCATGTACAGTAAAGTATCCTCTGTGCGTATTACTCCTTTGGGCAGCGTCGGTGTGTCGTGGGTGTTCTGTCACTCCTGTGTGTTAGTGCTTGAGCTGTCATTGTATTTAAGCTTGGAGGTGTGGTCCACTTTGCTGTGTCACGCTCTCTCTCTCTTTCTCTCTCTCTCCCCCTTTCACTCTCGTCATTGTCAATAGTCGCAAATAGTTCCACTTCTCTTCGAAGGGGAAACAAAAAACGGTTGGCCGGCAGCCAAATTATACACGCACCTACTTGACTCGACTACACTCAGCTGTGTTCTGAAGTTCATGAGCGTGGCTTCCCACCTCTGCTCATAAGGTTACAGGAAATAAAGCCGGAAGGGAAATGCCATTTGTGGGGAAAAGAGTGACTGGGAATTCACTTGGAAGTAGCTCTGTTTCCGGCGTTCCAGTAAAGCTGTGTTGAACGTTTTGAGTTTAAAATTCTTTACCACAAAGTGATCACAATATAATATATAATGATATATGTCAGTGGACTTCCCGTGAAACATTGTTATCTGGCTTAGTGGAAGATGATTCACTGCTGTTTTAACTGATTGGCTTTAAATGACATGAATGATAGTCGTAATGTCTTATACTGTGGATGGATCCATTTTGATCGTTGTGCTTACCCTCCAGAAGTATTTTCTGTTGGCCTGTTTGGGGACGTTGTCTTTGGTGTAGATGTCTCCTTGCAGGGGGCCAAATCGGGTCCCTTGAGGGATGTACTCTTTGCTGAACACACCGTTCACCTTGAAAACAGATCACGCATAAAATTAAAATACGATTTGAACCCTCACCTCCTGTTTACTGATCAAAGCTCCACAGCAGATTCGTGTTATGTACTAAAATTTTAGAAGAAAAAAAAAATACAACATGGTACGAAATACGATCTTTTTTTTTTCTGTTGTGATTGGCTTGTCGAAGTCATATTCAAGATGTAATATTAACTCATTCACTGCCATTGACGGCTATAGATGTCCAAAATTCTTTTTTTCCCACTTTTGTTAACAAGAGTATGAAAACCTAGAAATCTTTTTTTATTGTACATTTAGAACAGATACAAAATTTGTGATTAATCGGGAGTTAACTAGTGAAGTCATGTGATTAATTACAATTAAAAATTTGAATCGCCTGATGCCCCTAATAAAAAAATAAAAAATTAGGGGCGTCAGACGATTAAAATTTTTTAATTGTAATTAATCGCATGACTTCAATAGTTAACTCGCGATTAATCATACATTTTGTATCTGTTCTAAATATACAATAAAAAAATTCTAGGTTTTCATACTATTGTTAACAAAAGTGGAAAAAAATAAAACTAACTATAAATAGTTCAAATGAATTTTTGATGTCTATAGCCGTCAATGGCAGTAAATGAGTTAAATTATCTTAGCTAGTCCGGACCGTCTATAAAGGTCTACAATGTGATTCCCTACTTAATTTTTATGAGGCCACGGATAATCTTGATGCGTTATCACACTAGAGACAAATTGACCATTAATTCCTCTTTTGCATAATGTTTCATTACTATTTTATAATCAAATGCTGGTGGCTTCTTCACATTGACCCAGACAGCTCAAAAGGCAAGTTTAAAGCTCCAAGGTGGCCTACTTTCCGCACTAATGACTTCAGTGAATGGAATTAACAGTACACTTTCTCTCACCTACTACTCCACTGATCCTTGACCTCCTGTCCACTTGAACGCAACATGCAGCACATCGTGCCAGGATGCGGTTTTTGACCTGTTGTTTCTCTATGAATGCTAAATTATTCAACACATGGTCATTGGAGCCAAATATTTTCAATAAGTTTACTTTTATGGATTTTACTTAAACACAAAATTAGAAGAACAGCAGCCACTCATGCATTATATCATATACTGTATGTTTGGTAATTTATTGTGAAATCACGTGAAAAACACGCACCCGTGTATAACACGCCTCAAAAAATTAAAAGGAAAGTCAACCTCTTTTTTTTTTTTTTCAACATCACTAATCTAAATATGTTAGGTTTAATATTGTTAGTGAAATTTGTGTTAAGCAGCAAAATCAAGCCGTTTTTACCAGTATGAGAAGGCGGCCATTTTGCCACTTGCCTGTCGAGCAAAAATGTCATCACAGTTGCTCAGGTAACAACCAATCACAGAGCAGCTTCAGGAAACCGGTGAGCTGTGATTCGTCGTTGCCTGAGCTCTGAGCAACTTTGATGTCATCTTCAGTCAAAATGGCCGCCCCTTGAGATGGATAATAACGGCCCGATTTTGCCGCATAAACTTCCATAAATGTAATAATAATCAGAATGTCATGTTTGGACTAGTGAGGTCACATATAACATATTATTGTCAAGTAATGTTAAAGTTTGATTTCCCCTTTAAAAGCTTTCATTTTGCCTTTGTACTTGTGTATAATTCGCTCCCCCAATTTATAATCACAATGAAAATAAAAAGATTCAAAACATACCAATAAAGCTTTAAAATGCAGGTAAAAAGAAAAGCTATTTTCCCACACCTATGATTAAGGTCTTGCAAAGTATTTTAAAACTGCACTGTATGCTCTTTTTGAAATTTGAGTAAAAAAAGATTTTTACATTTCTTTGCTTTAAAAAAAAAAAATCTATTTAACTCCCTTTGTAACCACTAGCAAATCTTGTACTTTTAATTACAGCATGTGAAGCATATTAAGTTAGGTTGTGTATTTTTTTTTTTTTTTTTTACATTTATGTTTGCAATATCAAACAATTTGATGTATGTGATGTTTAAATTCTATTCCCAGTAATTTAAAATCTGCACAGTTAGAAACCTTTTTAATTTCTCCGCATATTCAAATATCAGAAAATGAAATTCAAAACAACAATAACATGCCCTTATTAGTCACATGACAAGCTTGGGGTCAACCTTATGCAACCCACCCCCCAATCGCAATCTGTGTCACACTTGGCCTCGACGTCTTCAGGAGCTTTGTGTTCCATCTTTAAAATGAACCCCCCCCCCAGAAGTAAACACACTCTCCCTCTTCCTGCCATTCAGGAATTACTCTTCAAAAAGGATTACCGCAGCACCATGTGAAAAGGTCAACTATTAAAAACAACATGAAACCCAAACATTTTGTGGTTGTTTATCACGTCAATAAAGAGAAGTGCTTTAAAGTGTGTGCGTGTGTGTTTTTTTTAAATGCCACAAGGAAGAGGTCAGTGAGGACAAGGGCGTGCGTGGCTGTGCATGTTCAAGTGAGGTGATGAACTGGTGTGACAGGGCGCATTGTGCAAAGCCGGCGTTGCGTGGTTAACGAACCGCTGTGCCGCCGCGTTACCGCTGCTCAACCGCTCAGGTTGTTGGGCGGAAGGCGGAGGGGAAGCAGGGGTGGGGGTCTTGTAGTGTGCAGAAGAACGCAATAAAGGAGCCTGGGCCAGCTTGGGGATACCCACGCTATCGCACCCCCCACCCCATTACTCATCTTTATTTTATTTTTTTTCCAGAATTGGAAATGGCTTGTGCGCCTGCCAGGTTGAGAGGCCTGATGCCTGGCTGGTCAGCCTGTTCCCAACGAAAGTTAATCATCTGGTTTTAACCTAAATACCCCCCCCCCCCCACATTACGCCCAGTCCGCAAACCCCCCACCCCCCATAACTGGCACTCACGCCTCAAGTCCCATCTGCCACGTGCTTTCAGGGCACACTTCAGGCTCAAAATGTGAAGAGGCTAGCGGATAGCCAATCAGAGACTAGATCTTTTATCAAGTCCAAGTCAAGTTCTAGTCGCAAAGACCCGAGTCCAAGTTAAGTCCAAGTCCACAAGATCCAAGTCCAGGTCTCGATGAGACCAAGAGTGTCAACGCAGGCCTATTTTGACGAAACTTTTTCAAGTTTCTTTTGAAGGAGGATGTTAATGTTCAGGAATAAAAACATAGCTGAGTCGAGTTGCTAAAAATATTTAGCGAGTCCTAGACAAGTAAGAGTCAAATGCCAAATAGTCCGAGTCAAGACCGAGGCAACGAAAAACTGTGTTGAGAATGGAATCTTTCGCACCAACATCAAAGATATTTGACCTCACAAATGTTTGTTTGTTTTTTGGTTGAAATATCCAAAGACAAATTCCAAAATCTTCCAACAAGAGTCCAACTCCCTATTCCAGGGGTGCTCAAGTTCGGTCCTCGAGAACCCCTATCCAGCCTGTTTTCCATGTTTCCCCACTAAAGCACAGCTGAATCTAATGATCAGCTAATCAGCAAGCTTTGCAGAAGCCTGATAACGATCCTGGTCATGAATCAGGTGTGTTAGTGGAGAGAAACATGGAAAACAGGCTGGATAGCGGCTCTCGATGACCTAACTTGAGCACCCCTGCCCTATTCCCTTTCACTTTCAGTATGTGTAATGATGACGTAAGTTTTCAAAGCCTGGACGTGAGGTTTGTGACTTACTTTGAAGTCATCCACATACCGTCACAAACTCACACAAAGGGACGTCGTTATTTCATTAGTCCAGAAAAGAGTTTTGCCAGCAAGAAGAAAAGAGTCGTATTTTAGGAAAGGAAACTAATCTGGATGTGAGCCATTTTGCGTAGAGCACATGATTTTAAAGCGTGCTTGTGTCGGGTTCTTCCTTATTGCGATTCTTTATCGGACGATGCTTGTGGGCAGAAGGTAGATGCAAAAATACGATAGACAATGAAAATACCCATGAAATGATACTCATCTAAAATAGTCAGGAGAGAAGCAGAAGAACGGAAAGTGTTGACAAAATGTTGGACGAGACCGAAAGAGGAAGATGACGTTTTAGGTCACCGCAAAGATTAGTTAGCCTGCTAGCTTAGTTAGCTTGTTCTCATTTTATCCCTCCAATTCATTCTGGGGTGACCATCGTCTATACTTTCCTTCCACAGATCTTTTTGCAAGGCTTGGTGTCGATCTTGTCAACTGGCCAAACCAGGAACGTTTTGGTTCTTTCACAATTTAAAGAAAGTTTGTGGGTTTCCTTGGCTACAGTTATCTCGCTAACCTCAATCTTCCTTTAACTCTGGCCTAAATCAAAGCAATTTTTTTTATTGGATTTGAGAGCCAAGCAGTCAGCTGACTGAAGTGTTATCGCAAAGTGCATGAATCACCTGAGTAGAAGAATCTGTGGGGAGAGGAAGAGGGTGTGCGTGGTTGTTGTGAAGAAAGCAAACAAGGTGTGATAAGATCACCTGGCAAAATCTCTGACGTCATGGTGTCTGCGTGTCTGCTTGTGTGTGGGCGAGTGGGTGTAGGGTTATCTATGCTGTATTTCAAGAGAAAGTAAACTTTGCTTGCAGAGGTAGCTTTAGCCTCGGGTGCTAGCTAGCTAGCTCTCTTGGTGCTCGTATACCTGCTAGGAAGCTAGCTAGCTAGCACCAGGGGCTAAAGCCAAACTGTAACAGGGTATTTACTTTCTTGACCTGGATTTGCCACCTGTTTGTTGTTTACACATGCTCGCCAGCATGTTTTGTTGATAGCCCATCAAAATAAAAGTGTAAAAAATACCTGCTCTTACCTCATTGGTTTTGTTGTATTCGAACGACAGGTTCCGTGGAATGGAAGTCATGGCTTTCGGAAGGTTGAAACTTGGGTTCGACACCTGGTCCGGTACAATGTAGGTACAGTTGAGAGCAAAGTCCACTTCCCTCCAAGTGTTCATATCTCCCTGCGTGCTATCCCCCTTCATTTTGGACACTGCGAAATACACGGTGGGTGACGGACGAGCTTCTGTTGGCTTTGGTATTGAGAAAAGCTTTGGGTTGCTTGGGGTTGATTCCCTCAGTCTTAGGTATGGTGATTAAAGCTCAGGATCTGGAAAAAGAAAGTAGCATGCAAAAGAAGCAAGATCAGTAGACCTTTCAAAGAGGAAGATTAAAAAATCGGATTCAGGGTTTCTGCAGGTATCAGGAAGTCGAACTGAATGCTGTTTTTAATGCAACTTAAAACGAATGTAATGCCCACGTCGTACTGTATATTCGCACATGCGCAGACATATATATTAGGGCTGTCAGTTAATTACAAATTTTAAACGTGATTAATCGCATAATTTACATAGTTAACTCACGATTATTCCGAAATTAATCGCATGTTACATCTGTTCTAAATGTACGATTTTTTTTGGGAGAGGGGGTAATTTCATATTGGTTTCAAAAACAAATGCGGTAGTATCTAATTGACACAGTAATTTTCTGGTAACTAAGCAGTTAAAAGAAGCGTAAAATGTTGAGTAAAACATTTGTGTTGAAGTAATTTTCTGCCGCTAGGTGGTATTGGTGTTTCATGTTGGGCGTTGGTGACAGGAACAGTAAGTTTTTCTTTTCTAATTCAGAGCAATTGGTACAGGAACAAGACAAAATGTAATGGACTACAGGCCATTTTGTTCATTGTAAATTACAAGTCACCACAAATAAATATATTTGTAGCACATTTGTTATTGCTAAATTGTGTTATAGTGACTCATTTGCATAACATATGTAAAATAAAGCATGAACAAAGGTGTTTTTACATCAATAGCATTTTCATTTGTAATGGCTAATTTTAGCAAAAATCTATTTAATGACTTTTAATGACCAGCCGAAAACTCTGAGTTTGTTTCATAATAGGAGAAAGCCACTTTTAAATAGCTGTCCACTGTAGTGACCACTGTCCCTCAAAGGGTTCAAAATTGATTTGCCTGACAAAAAGTACTGGGTATTGAAAAAGTAAATACTACTCCAAAAAACTTATTTCTGCCCCACAATACTCTAAAAGTATCTCAATTGAGTATGATAAGGAGTTAAAATCTTACCTGTACACATTCATTCAGCTGTTGGAGCATCGTATCTTTGGTTAGGCCATCCGCTCCGTGGCTCCTTCTGACCTCGCTTGCTCTCCTGTCTTCGTTGTCTTCCCTTGCTTAGATCCTGTGGCCACTCGCCTCACTATCACCAGAAAGTCTTGAGCCCAGATTGCGCCAAGCGTTTTAGCCGGACGGCGCAGCCAATGGCGAGCGCCCGCGGTCACGTGATTGAACCATCTGACACACAACTGTTGGTTTCGGACAACAACATCGGCGACGTTGTACACATGGTCAAGCGAGTGACTGTTGTGATGTATCCTCACACGTACACACACACACACACACACACACACACACACACACACACACACACACACAAAGACGAGATGATAATGAATGAATAAAAGACGAGCAGATGGCCGGCCTGTTGCCACTGGAAAACACACTCGGAGAATTTTGCTTGGTTTGCCACTTAATGAGCAATCTGCTGCCACTGTATCTCCTTGACCTATATCTTGATGAACAACGAAGTGGGCTCACATATTCCAAAATAGTCTGCTATGGATTTCATAAAACTGCTACTATTTTTTAGAAAGTATACTACTCTTGTCTTCCATTGATATACAATCAGCACAACTTGTCGATGACTTGTGCTCTTTACTTGAAGATGTAGGCCAGGTCACCTAAGTGCATAGGAAAAGCGACTTAGAGACCTGTCTGGTGAGCATCCCGGTTACTTTTAGACACGCAAACGGTCAACTCACCTGCCGGTTATAAATAGCGAAGAAAGTATCAGGAACAACTCGAGTATATTGTTTTAAAAGTGATATAATTTTCAATAGTAGTTCATGGACTTGATTTTGTAACTATAACTACAATAACATAATAACAGTATTGATTTTGTAACTACTAATAATAATGATAATGAGACGGATAATAATCGTATTTAATCATAATAATAATAAAAAAATATTGTAATAACAATGTAATAACTTAACAAGAGTAATAATGCATCTTTTATTTAAAATTCCCAGTTTGAAAATCTACATATAAAAATGATATTGTTATGCATCTGTGTCTTCCGAAATGCTACCCCCGCCCCCCACACCCTCTCGACTTAACTGTGGTAGGAAATTGGCTGCCATATGGCGAGATTTGCTTATTCTAGGAACGGAGGGTGGCGTGGGGGATGAATCCGTGTGTGCGTGCGCGTGTGTCTATAAACGTGCGCGTGTGGGTCTTTCACTGGCTCGAGCCCGACTGGGCTAATTTCTCTAATTTGCAGACAGTCTAGTCTCAGGCTCAGAAGCTCAAGTCTCCAAACTACGGGACAAGTGGCGAGTTGACTCGTGGAGATCTTATTAAATCTGGCACATGGGGCTGTCCAGACACACTTTTCAAGAGAGGAAACTCTTGTTGGATAACTTGACCCAGGGGAGGGGCAGCTAATGGTCCAGACAGGATAAATGGATAAAGTGAAGAAAAGTTGTTAGGTCAGCTATACTGAAGCTGTCTCAGAGTAGCAAATTTAGACAAAGGGTGACCTGACACTTAGTGATGCCACTACCTGAAGGCTTTGCGCACCCGTCTGTTTGCTTTTTTACTGTACAAATGCTGTGCAGAGAAAGCTTCTGTCTGGTCTATCTCAGGTTAAAGCTGAAAATCCAGTTACAGACTAAATGTGAAAACGGCAAATGATGAAAGTGCAACTAATACAAGCTAACTGTCACATGGCACACTTCGCTTGGCTGCATGTTTTAGTTATTGATACTATAATTTCATAATTCATAAAATGTAGTTAAAATTCAAGACGTACTGTACTGTAAAAAACGAGTGTGATATAGATTTGTCGGTAATTTTTTTGCCACTAGATGGCATAATTGCATTTGTAAGACATTGGTGATGACAGTGCATTTTTCTTTCCTTTCTAATCTTTAACATTCATTATAATTACATTTATTACTGCTAAATTTTGGCGCGGACGTGTCTGCTGCGTTGCAACTGGAATTCCCCCAGTACAGGTTTTCCAAATACGCGGCGGTCATTACTCGTGCGTTTAAAAAATGAGTGTCGTTAAAGGAACTTAAAAAACAACAACATAAATGTAAAAATGTGGTGCAACCAAGACAAAGGCAAACTTAAAAGACAACTTTTTTTTTTAATGTTCTGATAAATATTAAGCAACAAAACTAACAACAACAAAAATACAGTAAATTAACTTATTGGTGTCTGTCAATTATATGTACAACAATACAAAGTTTTGAAGATGAATTAAGGCTGACACAATTCTTACGCACACTCTTCATAATGCTCCTTTGTCATGTAGTGTGTGGAAAAATGTTGAGTCATGGGGAAAAAAAGAGTCAGTATGTACAATGTGCACGTCATGGTGACTGTTAACTACAAATCGATATAATCACGTTCGGGGATGTAGGATTTTGAAGTGATGTAAACATTGTTGATTGCGAAATCATGCGTGTAGTTTCTGTCCGTGGGGAAAGATAACTTCAGTCTGCTCATTTGTTTATTTGGTGCGATTTTCTTTCATAGAAAAAGAAAGTGAAAAGAAACCATTGCGGGAAGAAATGCAACCAGCAGTCACACTGTTTATTTCTGACTTTCGAACTGCTCCTAATGACTTGACAGGCCATTTTGGTTTCTCTCTCATCAGTTTTGTTTGTAGGCTTTGACCATGGTCCACGTCTTGCTAAACTGTAAAAGCTGATCTTTACACACACGCAAAAAAAAAGAGGATTATGGACTGTTGATGAATTGTTGCTGCATTGTCGCTTTTCAACTGCCTTGTTGTTTACTGACTGGTCAGCCTAGTTTTCCATCAGATCCCTTTAACCACACGGATTATCCTCACTGACTGCAAACCTTAAATATGTAAGATGGCATTATTATGTTAGTTGTTTTCCTACAAGCATCTGTGTTTTGTGAAGGTTTTTATCTTAACGGGTCAACCATAAATCCTCGAGTCAAGATATATTGTCATTGCATGTTAAAGCTGCAGTTGATGGGAGTTGTCAACACAGATTTATTTTTATTTGAGGTACATTATTTAGGCAGTAGACAGAATATTACTAGCTTTAATGCTTTTTCGGGGTGGCTTTGTTAGTTTAAAAAAAAAATCAAAAATACTGACTATTTTATTTGTAGTTTTATTTACTTATTTTTTTTTTTATGTATACCTGTGTACAAGGTTTAAAAAAACACAATTGTAAACGTTGTGTAAATGTAATCAAAACATTATTCCTAAAAACATGTAAAGAAGAAGAAGCCATGATCCAACCTCTACTGAGTTCCACAGAGGTGCTTTGTTCTTTCTCTGAGCGTTTGCCAGTCATTCACTTAAGGTTACTTTTTGTCTCTACTTTCCATGAACACATACCAAGAATGTTTTAGGATTGTCTATTATTTTTTTCTAATGAGCGTTTTGCATGTGTACTTTTTCACATGCTCAAGTGGAGTTACTGATGCTCCAAAGTCTCTTTAAATCTCAAAATGTTTGCTGTCCCAATTATTTCCTAACTACAGCAACAATACCGGAATTCACCTCACTGTTCCCATACTTTTGGAGGGTGAGGAGATGCAGCACCTAGCATCTAGCACCTTAAGATGGACAAATATTGTGAGGCAGACCTAACACCAATGGCCATCGACCTAACAAATGATCTTCAATTTGAATGGACCTCAGAATCTTGTACAAATTCTAATGGAAGCTATAAGTGAGGCTGAATGCTAATGCAAAATACAGAACAGCAACGCTAACGACAGGAACGCAACAAAAAGAAGAAGTCTACTCGTCAACTCAAATCATGACATGTTTATTGTTGGGAAATAGAGTCTATGTGGAGCACAACGCTAGCTAATGTTAACGCTAAGATAATAGTTGGAGTTGGAACTAATCTAACCAATGCTAAGCTAATAGTTGATGAGCATCTATTTCAGTGGTCTGCAACCTGCGGCTCTTTAGTTCCTCTCTAAAGGATCTCTAGGATCTAAAAAAAACAAACAAATAAATTTAGTTAGTAGAAATTAGATTTTACACATTTAATTTTTGTTTTTTAGGTAAAATAATCTTGAAATGAATAGCTAATTTAGATTAGCAGTGATTTAGATTAATAATAAAAAAAATAATAATCCAAATAATGCAGAGTCCAAATTTTCAAGTCAGAAAAAGAGAGACTAAAGGTAGATGAAAAAGTCTTTAAAAGTACCTAAAAATGTCCAAAAAGCGACCATAAAACTTCCAAAAAGGAAGAAGAAAATTATTATAAAATATCTATGAAATTGCTAAAGTCAGAGAATTGAATAAAAAAGGCAGAAAAGAAAACTTTCACAAAGTAACCATAAAAGGTGTTTTTGGACCTTTTAAAGGCAAAAAAATTACTTGAAAATGTATATTTAAAAATGCATAAACGGAAACATTTAAAAAGTAACTATATCCGGTAACAAATGTCAGAAAATTGTTAGTTAAAAGGCAGAGAAAAAGCCATAAAATGTCCCAAAAAAGAGACAAAAAAACAGCCCAAAAATGTCAGAAATTTGACAGAAAGGAAGCAAAGTCTAAAAATGTATGAAAAACAAATAATAAAAAGATGAAAAATAGAAGAAAATGAATCTTTACGTATTGGATGTTGCATATTTTTCTGTTATGGTGTAGCTCAAATTAGCTCTTTGGCTCTCAGTAACATTAGACTAACACAATGTTTCCTTCATCACAATGTTCAAATATTTTGCGGCTCCAGACAGATGATGATTTATTTTTTATCCTAAAATGCCTCTTTTGACAGTGAAGGTTTCCGACCCGTGATCGAACTCCATTTTTATGCAGATTTTCACCAACTCCCAAACAAAGTGGCGATCGAAACGACACCTTTTGCACTCACATTATTCGTTCTTAGCAGAGGTATTAAAATCAGTCAGATCAGACTCATGAAAACTTATTGAGGGGTGACGGAGGATTGAAGGATTTGGTGGTTGGCCTATGGGACGGTAGAGCAAAACAGCGGATAAGAAAAGGGTGATGTAAGGGTGTAGCAAAGTCTGCACGCTTCTGGCTTGTGGTCAACAGGTGGACCTGGCACCCCCACCCCCTTTCCCCCAATCTCCCAGACCACCAGATAGAGAAAGACTTTAGCCAGGATCTGTCTGGCAGACAGCGAAGGGGATTTCACCACCAAATCCAGCGGATCAATAAAAATGTCTGCTAATTAGGCTCTTGTCAAAAGGAGGAGGGGGCGGCCGGATGACAGTGATACAGAAGGCAGGAAAAACAAGAGCAGTCGATGCTGATTCACAAGCGTGGGCAGATCAAGACGATCCCCAGACGGGCGTGCCTACTGTGGAAATCGGGTGAAGTTCAACCTGTCTTACTCTTCAGGTCAATCCAATGAAGTCTTTCCAAGGATCACTCTCTTCCCCAATCAGAGCAACCTTGCATGCTAGAGCCATCGGTTTCTCTGACCCCAATCCTCCCACCTTTTCTTGGCCCTCCTCCTTCTGGGCATGCCCACTTTGACCTAAATCTCCTCATTTAATCTTCTCCTTCTTGTCTTTTGGATAACAATCAACTCCCTAATTGTCTTAATCTCGCTCGTCTTTTATTGTCCGTGGGGCGTCACGCGGACCGCAGAACAAAAACAGGAACCACCGATCGATATCTGGCAACAGGCCACAACTAGCAGGACGGCCTCGATCGATCATGATGAAAGAAGGGCGGGTGCGACGGTTCATAAAATCTTTGTATCGGTTTGTAGTCGACAACATTCACTGAAAAGAGCTAGTAAGATGTTTTGAAGAAATATCATCATAAGTGCCTGTGGATTAAATACAACCAGGAAGCAACAAATGTAAACACATTTCAAATCTCACCGCAAATCCTCTTTTTATGCTTCCTATCTAAAAATAAATCTTTAGGACTATATGGGCCGTGAACCAAAGATATTAGCTTGGCAGTAAAACCTGGATCAAGATAAGGTTAGGGGGTGATTTGCGTATGGTTTTGAAATGGCAACTGTGACGATAATCAAAAAATATGCAGAACAATAACGGATTATCCGGTTCAGAAGCAGCTCCATCTGTTGAGAGGCGGCGAGGGTATGATGTTCACTGTGTGTGCGCGAGGCTCTATATGTGTTTACCAGTCAGGCAGCATATATTAAGCATACATAATATAATATTTTTCGATGTACAATAAGATTAGGTTAGATTATAAAAGAAGCCAAATTTCTTTATTACAGCAGTGAACACATTTTTAGACCATCACCATGCAGAAATTTCAATTAGATTGCATTTCAACAGATTCTCTAGTTTTCTTAGAAAATAATCAAACATTAACATTTATGCTCTGGAATGCAAGTAAATAACTGTACTTTGGCATCAAAATGAAGTGACATGGGGATGGAAAAAAAAGTGAAATATGTTTCTCATTAGGACGAGAAACTTTCCCATCCTAATGATTATTAGGATGATCCTTATCATAAATTTCCAAGTGAAAATATTACCAAACTAGGTCCTGCATTGACATTTTCACTCAGAAATACAAACCGAAATGTAGTTAAAGGTTGTCACATGCAAACATGCAATAGACTACTTTCTTATCCTAACAGGAGTTAAGTTTTCTCATTCTAATGAGAAGCATATTTAAATATTTTTTTCCCAGGTCACTTTATGGTGTCATTAAAATAAATGTTTAGTATATAATTAAAAAAAAAAAAGTATGATATATTTAAAAAATATATACATACACATTTATATGACGGCATATTAGGGCCACGTTTAAATATGTTTTTTAAGAGGTTATATTCTGAGAAAAAACTCACAAAATTATGAGGAAAAAAACATGTATATTTGCAACATTATAAAGTTGTAAATTAGCAAGGAAAAAACCCTCACAAATTAATGAGGCAGTTAAGCAAGAAAAAACATGTATAATTGCAACATTATAAAGTGGCAAATTTTTGAGAAAAAAAAACTCATAAAATTATGAGAAATAAACTCACAAATTTTGCAAGAAAAAAACTAGTACTTTTTGCATCATTATAAAGTTGCATATTTGTAACATTATAAATAGGGAAAATTGTGAGAAAAAACGTCTTTTTTGTTTTTTTAAATCTTGCAGAGAAAAAAACTTGTATATTTGCAACCTTATAAATGGGCAATTTTGTGAGAAAAACTAACCAATTAACCTGAGAAAAACTCACAAATTGAATGAATGAGTATTGTGTATATTTTTGTATACCCTCCATCCCCCCCTCCCGTGTCTCTCTCTCTCTCTCGCAGTGGGCGAGTCTGGGATGACACTGTCTGACTGCGCTCTAGCTGTAATCTGACATGGCTAATCTCATCGCTCAGTCTCCTCAGACTAGTAAACTACCAGGTACTCTCCAGCCAATTAGGGGCCCATATGCACAGCACGCTATGCAGGCTAGGTCAAAGCTACGCAGTCATCCCCGCTGGAAAAGCTCAGCAATGGCTCAGGCTGTCTGAGGCCACAAAGATCTGCTTCCGTAACAGTCCATCTGCTTTTGGCTCGGCCTGGTCCACTTTCATCCCGACCGCCAATTAAAGCACCGTTTGCCATAGTGGCATCCATAATGAGCTTAAATGACTAACTGAATGACTACCTTTTTCTTTCCTTGAAATTGAACATGTTTGCTGACATTATTCATACCTGGGGGAGAATTAGTTTAAAAAAATCTAATATATAGTCAGAAGCCTTGTTACATCATATTTTATCATCAAGCCAGTCTCACTTAATCACTTTAGCCAAATTAGTTTGAAATTAGCCCTCTTGCTAACTCCCCGTCTAATGTTTTTCTCTTCCTTCCCACCCCTTTTCTCCCCAGTCGTTTTCACAGCTTTGTGGATTAGACAGATTACATGTCTGGATCTCAGTTTTTGTTGTGTTTTGCTGGACTTCAGGGCGAGGCAATAATCTCCGATACACACCCACCCGACATGTTGTTTTCTCGCCCGCTCTCCTCTTTGACTTTGTCCCACATTCTGCAAACGTTAGTACTCGAAATTGTTCAAAGTCGGGTGGGATAGCTAGCTCACCAGCAACAAGCGCTATCAAAAACAAGAGCAGAAAGTTGTCTAAATGTTGAGAAAAAGGAAGTGCTTAGACAAGTTGGGGCCCATATGGGCGCCACTTGGTCCAGTTGGGTTTTGGCTTGGCATGGGCTTGGAGTGGGCTTTGTTGTCGGGCCCCACATGGGCAGTAAATGGGTGAAACTAATTTTGGGCAATAAGTGGGCTCTGGCTGGGCTTCACTCCAAAATATTCAAATTTTGCACAATAACAGCATGCGCGATAGAGCTTATTACCTGGCCTATATGTCTTTACAATTGAGTAAGATTTAATGTTTGAATACAGAAATCGATATTTCTATTTAATATTGACACCTTAAAATAATAGCCTGTCATTTTTTTTCAGGAAACACAAATGGAAGCATTTGCATCACAAAGAGATGATTTAGGCAAAAAAAATATTATTAAATTTTTGTAACAAAAAGAAAATGACTAGGGCATTTCATACAAGTTTGATAGCACAAGATTGGTACTCTGGTTCAAATAACTGTCATGGCACCCATATCTTAGGAGTCAACTTTTGACTGGGGCCCAGATGGGGCCCATTCACCAGCCATTCCAAACCCACATGGGTTTTAGCTAGGGCCAATACGATGTCCACGTTTAAACTAATGTACGTTTTAGCTAGGACCCATGTGAGGCCCACGTAGAACCCATCTGATCCTTGGCCAAAACTAACTGGGACCCAACTGGGCAGCCCAGATGGGATCCATTCACCAGCCCATATCCAACCCACATGGGGCCCACATGAGTGTCTTGACAGGGTAGGCTATTACCCTCAATCTCATAATGATAAAAAAAAATCTTGCTGTAGCTTTTAAGAAAGTTTGAAACCTTTGAAGACCACATACAAAATGAAGACAGACAAACCACACACACACACACACACACACAAAGTCAAAGAGCCATGTGAGTATCATCAGTTTTGGTATCCACTGTGTTAGCATCCAACTTTTGGGGCGCTGTAACTAAAAGCTAAATAGCAAAGAACGATTTTAGCTAGCACTTAAACATTTGTATCATTCTTTAAAAAGTCACAGCAAAAGCTTTTTTTCCATGATATAAACTGAAGAAATGCTCACTGAATCATCAGATTTTGCATAACTTTTATCTATGTGTAATTTTGACAGCATCCTGTCCAGCACAATCATTGTCGTTGGTATGCCAGTTCCAGGCAAACGCAATACAATACGCCATTTGTCTTCACCGTGTAAAGGAAGCATTTGCATTGCGGAAATATCCGAAACGCCCGAATGTTTGGAATAGTCATAGCCTACTGCCATCTTTTTTGTTCCTCTCCCTTCAGTCAAACATTTCCGTTCTTATAAATGTTCGTACTTAACCTATCATCTTCCAGGCCAATTGTTACTCTTCCTATTCTTTTTATGTTGGTTTAATGATCGTTCATAACACTGCCAGTTTGGTAATGATTGGAAAATTATTTAACTGGTTAGTCAAGAGTGAGCTCATTCGTTCGTCAGGCAAAATGACTCTGCGTTTTCAATCATTGTCAACGCCACAACACGATTTTAAGTGCTACCTTTGCCACTCTATATAGGTCATAGGTCGTAAAGTGCAGTATTGTATTGATGCACATTGTTTTCATCCTTAATGTAGCTTTTTTGCTTTTTTGTAGTTTTTATTTTTTTCTGCATTTGTATGACATTACAAAGGGAATTGCACATTTTAAGTCTGTGTCCTACTGCAGCCTAATCTTAACCAGATTTCTCATGCCATCAATCTCGGATTCCCAGATTGAACTTCAGTGGACAAAACTAATGCTACAACCAGCTAAAAGCAAGTCTAAATTGCGGCATGGGTATCCTAACGCGATTTTGGCGGATTTGATCAATATCATATTTCATTCAGGAATATGACAACAGTGCATCGTGCCCTCTATCTCATTGAGCGCTTCGATCTTCTATCTAGTCTATTTCTGCTTTCACAAAGACATACTGTGCATGTCTCTCTTGTGCTGAATTTCAAGGGAAAAGTGGAGGTGCTTTCATTGGCTAGGAATTGAGTCCGCTATGTTCCCTCCCATGACGGCACAAGTGCTAATAAAACGTCACCTACGTGCAAGGTTACTCTGCACTAAACTTGACTGGGCACAAAAATAACACAAATAAGCCACCAATTTCGAGCAAAATGCATTGTCCAAGGATTTTTGTCTATTTGCAACATGAATGACTAGTTCTGTATATGTAAGTTCTTGTGTGGTTATTTGAAAGTAAAAAAGAAAAGAAAAAAGAAGGCAATAATAATAATGCGCCGAAAGCTCAAGGGCTTAAACCAAATGACTTTGTCTGAGTCATTGAAATAACAAAAAAAACTTAGTGACTTGTTAAATACTACTAGACAAGAAAACCACCATGCAATGACAAGAAAAAGTTTATAGAAAATAATATAATCCCATGGGGCAACTATCTGCATTTAACTTGCATTGTAGGTCAATGACACAGCAGTGAAGTGAAGGCTTCGTCGACTCTGTATTTAGAACAGCCCCCTACTGGCAATAGAAAATGTTTATTTAGTAGTTACTGTATCTTTTATTGTACATTTGTGCAATATTCATTGTTTAGTGATGAAATGATCATTTGATAAGAGTTGAATGATGAGATGGTTAAACAGAGAGGCAGCAGATACTGGTGACAGGCCGATTTTCAATTAAACCAGCACCTTAATGTATTTTCACATAGGTTTTGGTTCTTGTGACACCACCGCCACCTGCTGGACAATTTAGATGGGTAAAGGCCTGTCAACAATTGTCACTGGTGTGATTTCAAATAGAAATCATCCATCATCAATTTAAATCAGCAAATTTATCAATGCCTTAATCAAAACACCCATGAGTTAAGAAATTTAATTTTTTTAATTTTAGTGTTGGGTTATTACTTGTCAGGTCATATGAAGTTTGCTGTTATCCATTTTGTTTATTAAAAAACAAAAACATCATTAAAGTCAATCTGCAGCATGAAAAAATTGAATTTAAAGGCAGAGCCTATTTATTTATTGATGTAAATCTATTTATGGGTTGACTTGATTAATTATTCCACATCCATCCATCCATCAACTACCGCTTATCCGGGGTCGGGTCGCGGGGGCAACAGCTTTAGCAGGGAAGCCCAGACTTCCCTCTCCCCAGCCACTTCAGACAGCTCCTCCGACGGGATCCCAAGGCGTTCCCAGGCCAGCCGAGAGACGTAGTCTCTCTAGCGTGTCCTGGGTCATCCCCGGGGCCTCCCGCCGGTAGGACATGCCCAGAACACCTCCCCAGGGAGGCGTCCAGGAGGTATCTGAACCAGATGCCCGAGCCACCTCAACTGGTTCCTCTCAACGCGTCTTGACACAGAGTCCCTCCCGGATGATCGAGCTCCTCACCCTATCTCCAGGGGAGAGCCCGGATACCCTGCGGAGGAAACTCATTTCGGCTGCTTCTATCCGGGATCTTGTTCTTTCGGTCACGACCCACATCGTGACCATAGGTGAGGGCAAGAACGTAGATCAACCGGTAAATTGCCTTTTGGCTGAGCTCCTTCTTCACCACAACGGACCGATACAGAGTCCGCATCACTGCAGACGCTGCACCGATCCGCCTGTCGATCTCCCGCTCTAACCTACCCTCACTCGTGAACAAGACCCCAAAATACTTGAACTCCTCCACTTGGGGCAGGATCTCATCCCCGACCCGGAGAGGGCACTCCACCCTTTTCCGACTGAGGACCATGGTCTCGGATTTGGAGGTGCTGATCTTCATCCCAACCGCTTCACACTCGGCTGCGAACCGCTCCAGTGAGAGCTGGAGATCACGGCTTGAAGAAGCCAGCAGCACCACATCATCTGCAAAAAGCAGACATGCAATGTTGAGGCCACCAAACCGGACTCCCTCAACGCCTCGGCAACGCCTAGAAATTCTGTCCATAAAAGTTATGAACAGAATCTGTGACAAAAGGCAACCTTGGCGGAGTCGAACCCTCACAGGAAACAAATTTGACTTACTGCCGGCAATGCGGACCAAACTCTGACATCGGTCGTACAGGGACCGAAGAGCCCGTATCAGGGGGCTCGGGACCCCATACTCCCGAAACACCCCCCACAGGACTCCCCGAGGGACACGGTCAAACGCCTTCTCCAAGTCCACAAAGCACATGTGGACTGGTTGGGCGAACTCCCACGCACCTTCGAGGACCCTGCCGAGGGTGTAGAGCTGGTCCACTGTTCCACGGCTGGGACGAAAACCACACTGCTCCTCCTGAATCAGAAATTCGACTTCCCGACGGACCCTCCTCTCTAGCACCCCTGAATAGACCTTACCTGGGAGGCTGAGGAGTGTGATCCCTTTATAGTTGGAACACACCCTTCGGTCCCACTTCTTAAAAAGGGGGACCACTACCCGATCTGCCAATCCAGAGGCACTGTCCCCGATGTCCACGCGATGTTGTCAACCACGAAAGCCCCACAACATCCAGAGGACTTAGGAACTCCGGGCGGATCTCTTCAGCCCTCCCAGCGAGGAGCTTTTCAACACCTCAGTGACTTCGACCCTAGAAATAGGGGAGCCCACCTCAGAGTCCCCAGACCCTGCTTCCTCAAGGGAAGGCGTGTCGGTGGAATTGAGGAGGTCTTCGAAGACAAATCTCATTGTCGGGGAAAACCATGACGTAATAATAAACAAAAAGATCACTCGGGACGATATATTTACCAGGAGAACAAAAGGGACACATTAAAACTGCATTTGGACGAATAAGAAACACGTGTAGTACCTGTACAGCGTTGTTTTAAAGCTGTAAAGTCGTGCTCCTCAACAAAATTGCTAATCAGCGCAGAGCAGCGCATCCACGAACCTGAGCACTTATGACACGTAAAAATAAAGCTGTATTCCTTTTTTTTCTTCTTTCTTTAGAGCTCAGTATTGTTCATTCGATTTGACATCATCATTGCTCTCCTTTTTTTTTTTATTAAAAAAAAACAATGTATATATATATATATATATATATATACTTCTTCTTTTTTGTATGTAGGTGAGTATGTGTATGTGCGTGTGTGTGCGTGCGTGCGAGGGTGTGTGTATTCATCAGTTCACCTAAAGCCTATTAAAAAAAAATCCCATACTAATAATATAATATAATAATAAATTGCCAAATGCAGAAACATCAATGTAAGTTATCGCGATGTAGTGGCTCTCGCTAACAGACAGAATTAAGTAACCAGAATTAGGTTAAAAAATTCGATATACGTAGACCATGTTTCTTTTTGAATTTTGATATTTGGTGTTTATTTGAGGCAGATATTTTTTCCATTAAAATGTGATTTACTGATAAAGCTGTATTCCTGAAGCGAAAACATGAAGAGTTACAACAGTTTGATGACCTCTAAATATAGGTGTGTGTGTGTTTGTGTAAAATAGTGGGCTTGAGGACCCGGGGGGAACATTCTAGGGGCTCTGGGACCTGGGGAAAGGAAGGAGTGGCGCCCGTGAGATCCCGCATTGATTGCTGCAGGTGCGCATGTGGCCACATAGCCACAGACACGAGGACGCCCAACATATTGCGCAAGAGAATCTAGACCCATACTACGCCTGTCGAGTAAGCTGCTCGAAGTAGCAGGGAATCCGTCAAGACGGTAAGCATATAATAAAATTACCTGTCATAAGTTTACTACCGGCTAATATCTCTCTTTCCTTTCCTTGCAAGGTTTTATTTCAGGAATTCCCGAAGACACAATGAGCTCACTCAAATGATGTGATTTCTCCAAGTGTGTCCTTACAGCGGACTCACAGCATCTTTATGCAATTTTCAAAAAGTGTTACAAGATACCACTCCCCCTCCCTTCCCTGAGAAAAGAGTAAGAGAAAAAGCAGGTAAGACTTTGACAGCCCACATTTTAGTTCACTCCCAGCTTTTGGAGAATTGATGTGGACAGGATTTGCCCTTTAGACCTTACACCTGATGACTGATGACCAGAAACTCTGACAGCACTTTTAAACATACACTAACCTTTAACACATTCTTATCCCAGGGAGGAGAAACAAAGAACAAAGAAACCATTTTCACATTCTTCCTCATCAAGCTAAATTGAGTTAACATAGTTATATCTACATCTACACAGCTATAACTAAATTCAAAACAGTTAAAATATAAAATGAAACAGTAAAATGTCAACAAATATCATGGCAAGACAAATTAAAAGTGGCAAGATATGTGGAGTAAAAAAAACAGAAGGCGGCAAAATATACAGACAACTTTAAATAACTTTGCAACACGGAAGAAGAACCCCATTAGCGAATTTATTAGGAAAACGGATGACAGAGAGGCATGGAGGGCCATGATCACTGATGTCTGTAGCAGACCCGGCACATGAAGAAGAAATATATGCATATAACAGGGTTAAGTCAAGACACATACAATATACGATGCAAGTACACAGATCCTTCGTTCATTCAGCGGGAGACAGGATTTCTGCACCATTTTAAAAGTCAATGCATAAATGACGTCATATCAAGCTTCATTTATCACGGCTATTCTCACCAGCACACCTGTGCCTCTTAGCTTTGGCATTACTTGAATATATTTGACCACAAACGGCGCAGACAAAAGGCTTCTCTCCAGTGTGGGTTCTTGTGTGCACTTTTAAGCTTGCTTTGTAAGAGAAACGTCGGCCACAAACTGAGCAGGGAAAAGGCTTCTCTCCAGTGTGGGTTCTTGTGTGCATTTGTAAGTTTCTTTTTTGAGTAAAACATTGACCACAAACAGAGCAGGCAAAAGGCTTCTCTCCAGTGTGGGTTCTTGTGTGCCTTTGTAAGTGTGCTTTTTGAGTAAAACATTGACCACAAACAGAGCAAGCAAAAGGCTTCTCTCCAGTGTGTTTCCTTGTGTGTTCGCTTAAGTTAACCTTGCTAGCAAAATTTTGACCACAAACAGAGCAAGCAAAAGGCTTCTCTCCAGTGTGGGTTATTGTGTGCATTTTTAAGTGTCCTTTTCGAGTAAAACATTGACCACAAACCGAGCACGCAAAAGGCTTCTCTCCAGTGTGGGTTCTTGTGTGCACTTTTAAGTCTCCTTTATGAGTAAAACATTGACCACAAACGGAGCAAGCAAAAGGCTTCTCTCGAGTGTGGGTTCTTGTGTGCACTTTTAAGCTTATTTTGTGAGAGAAACGTCGGCCACAAACTGAGCAGGGAAAAGGCTTCTCTGCAGTGTGGGTTCTTGTATGTTTGTTTAAGTCTCCCTTGTGAGCAAACTTGTGACCACAAACCGAGCAAGCAAAAGGCTTCTCTCCAGTGTGGGTTCTTGTGTGCACTTTTAAGTTTCCTTTTTTATTAAAACATTGACCACAAACGGAGCAAGCAAAAGGCTTCTCTCCAGTGTGGGTTCTTGTGTGCACTTTCAAGCTTGTTTTGTAAGAGAAACGTCGGCCACAAACAGAGCAAGCAAAAGGCTTCTCTCCAGTGTGGGTTATTGTGTGCATTTTTAAGTGTCCTTTTCGAGTAAAACATTGACCACAAACCGAGCAACTAAAAGGCTTCTCTCCAGTGTGGGTTCTTGTGTGCACTTTTAAGTCTCCTTTATGAGTAAAACAATGACCACAAACTGAGCAAGCAAAAGGCTTCTCTCCGGTGTGGGTTCTTGTGTGCACTTTCAAGCTTGTTTTGTAAGAGAAACGTCGGCCACAAACTGAGCAGGGAAAAGGTTTTTCACCAGTGTGGCTAATCATATGTCTTCTCAAATGAAAGTTGCTACCAAAAGTTAGTTTACAAAGAGAACATTTCCAACATTTGCTGCCAGTGTGACATGTCACGTCACCGTCAGACTGTTCGTCATCAGTGCGAGGAGAGTGTGACGCGTCTTCAGCATCTGACATTAGAGCTAACCGGCTGTCTGCTTGTGATCCTCCACGGTGGTCCTCATCCTCTTCAGTTGTTATCAGTTGTCTTGAGCTGCTGCTTGAAGGCTCCTCCCCTTTGTTGTTTTCATATAGACATTCATCTTTAGTCTTCAAATGGACATCAGTCCCGGGCAACTCTGTGAACTCCTCCTTCTCCTCTTTGATGTATAGTGGCAGCTGCTCCTCTTTATTTATGTTGGGAGGGTGTGGCTGCTCCTCTTCTTTAACCTGGAGAGGCTCCAGGTTGTCCTCCTCTTTCACGCCAGGGAAGTCTGACTCCTGCCGCTCAGGACAAAGATATATTTCACAGACGTCTGCGGGACACAAGAGACACAAGGTTAGGTAAATGCACTTGATTGTGGGGTTATGTATTTTATATTTAAGATTATCACATGGGCCACGCGAGCGCAATAATAACAAAGCCGGGAAAACGTACGTGTGTATACGTGTATGCATGTATGTATGTATGTACGTACGTATGTGTGTAGAAACAACACATTTGCCTCAGCTAGTAAAAAATAAAAAAAGAGCAATTGCTTAGTGCTGTGTACAAGTGTCACAGCAATGTGAAAATTGAAAAAGCAGTTCTGAGAAATTCAATTAAGATCTGAGTAATGTACCAAAGCGACAGACAAAAACTGTAAACGTAAGGTAACAAAGTGGGCGGATGAAGATTCCTTTCAAAATAAAATAATACATATTGTTGAAAAGTGTTGATTAAGCAAGCGACAAACCTGCTCTGTTCAACACAACACGAGGCTGCTTGCACACAGCGTCCAGCAGCTGACGTTGTCGCTCGTTCTCCTCCTGTGCTCCACAAAGCTCTTTTTCGCACGTCACGTTCGCTGCAGCACACATATTCACGATATCGGCGACACTCTATTTTCACACTTGGCGTCTGCTGAGCCAATGAGTCGCTAAAAAAACGCGTCTCCTTTTTTTGGTGGCTAGCAAGCTAAGCAAAGCTAAACAAAGCAAAGCTAAGCTAAGCTAAGCAAAACAGGGCCGAGAGATGTTGACGAGCACCGCCTGATACGAATGTAAGCAGACACGAAATGTAGCAATTATTTTTTGACTTCTCTAAAGTAGCGACGCACGTACAGTGTCTTTGTTTAAGTCCATTCAGTCAGAAATCAAGAAGGATTATATAGCGAAGCGCGAAAGCGTGCGTGTCGACGCCAAAGCGGCCTGGAACGGAGTATCATCGTCACGTGAAACCTACGGCAACTCCAGCTGGACAAATCTCATTGTCGGTGAAAACCATGATGTAATAATTAAACAAAAAGATCACGCGGAACGATATATTTACCAGGAGAACAAAAGGGACACATTAAAACTGCATTTGGACGAATAAGAAGCACGTGTAGTACCTGTACAGCGTTATTTTAAAGCTGTAAAGTCGTGCTCCTCAACAAAATTGCTAATCAGCGCAGAGCAGCGCAGAGCAGCGCAGAGCAGCGCAGAGCAGCGCAGAGCAGCGCAGAGCAGCGCAGAGCAGCGCAGAGCAGCGCAGAGCAGCGCAGAGCAGCGCAGAGCAGCGCAGAGCAGCGCAGAGCAGCGCAGAGCAGCGCAGAGCAGCGCAGAGCAGCGCAGAGCAGCGCAGAGCAGCGCAGAGCAGCGCAGAGCAGCGCATCCACGAACCTGAGCACTTATGACACGTAAAAATAAATCTGTATTCCTGAAGCGAAAACATGAAGAGTTACAACTAGAGATGGGACGTTTGACACTGAGACTCCGGAGCATGTGTCAGCCGAGTGACACAGACTGCTCGAAACAATGTAACAAAAGCCCGGATGACACCTCCGTGATCACGTGCTGATGACGTTTCCAGTGACTCTGCAGTACCTCTCAACACCAGCATCTTCAGTCCCCTGTGAGAGGATTTTCTCAAAGGCTGGTGAAATTGTCACAGCCAGAGAAGAAGCCGCTTGAAGCCGAACACAATAGAGCAAATATTGTTCTTGAATAAGAAGTTGTAAAACAAATAAATATAAAAAGTTGGGCACAAGCACAATTCCCTCATGTAGATATTTGGTTCACTTTACCTTCCATGTGTAGCTGATGATCATTAGACAGACACAAATGTAAGACTGAATGTACTGGTGTTATGTTGGAATATAAAATCAGGCGAATCACTTTGAAGATTATAGCTGCTATGACTCCAGCTGACCACCAGATGTCACCGGTACGATCTATCTTATGGGGCTTTGAAACTTCGACTCTTTTTCCAAAGCAATCAGCCGAAAGCCTCAAAAGCGTCACAAGGCTTCATTGTCCCATCTCTAGTTACAACAGTTTGATGACCTCTAAATATAGGTGCGTGTGTGTTTGTGTAAAATAGTGGGCTTGAGGACCCGGGGGAACATTCTAGGGGCTCTGGGACCTGAGGAAAGGAAGGAGTGGCGCCCGTGAGATCCCACATTGATTGCTGCAGGTGCGCATGTGGCCACATAGCCACAGACACGAGGACACCCAACATATTGCACAAGAGAATCTACACCCATACTACGCCTGTCGAGTAAGCTGCTCGGAGTAGCAGGGAATCCGTCAAGACGGTAAGCATATAATAAAATTACCTGTCATAAGTTTACTACCCGCTGATATCTCTCACATACAATTAGGGCTCCATTTCAGCCTCCCGGCACCTGCGCAACACCCCGGAAGCAAGGTAGCATTTGGGAGGGAGCATTTTCCAAAAGGTAGTGATGGCAAAATGAAGCCCCATAAAGCAGCAAAGCCCTGCAGGCAATACTTCACACACACGTCGGGGCTTCAAGATGATTCATTTCCTCGACTACGCCATCATGTGGACAGAAAAATGTATAACATGCTTGGGGCATGCAATAAAATGGTGGGGTGTAAATCATGCTCTGAATAAAAATATATATATATTTGAAGAGTGTTTTAACATGAATTGTTCTGTGCTGCATTGTGCTTATGCAACAAGTGAAATAAGGAGGTAAAATAAAATGTTTATTCATTTTTATTTAACTCTTTGACTGCCAGACGTTTTCAGAAACTGGTTGTACCGAGAGAAACCGTCTAAGAAACCCTCTAAAAAGAGAAAGAATGACTCAGCGACGGACACGGACGACCTAACCACTACGGAGGTCTCGGTCAGTATGCTGGAGTCCATAAATAAAAAAATAGAGGTCCTCTCCCTAATCTGCGAGGAGGTGAAAGGATTTAAGGTAAGTATGGAATTCCTCAGCCAACAAATAAGTGATCTCCAACGCAACAATGCCGAGATACACGCTACCCTCGTGACTGTTTCAGCCGAGTTAGAAACCATTAAAAAGGAAAATAAAATGCTAAAAGAAACTATTCTGGATGTTCAATCCCGTAGCATGCAGGATAATTTAATATTCTTAGGTATATCCGAGAACACCTCTGACAATCCAGAGGTTGAGATAAAAAAAATTATGACGACATCGTTAAAAATTCCTCAGGAGACGGTAAATAACATCTCCTTTCACCGGGTACATCGGCTTGGAGCCCGTAGGGGCAACAGACCCCGTCCTATTATCGCCAAATTTGAGCATTTTTAAACAGAAAGTATTTGTCAAAAGTAAAGGACGGGAGCTTAAAGGGACCTCATTTGGAATGAATGACCAATTCCCTAGAGAGATTAATGAGCGGCGAAAGGTACTGTTTCCTATAATGAAACAAAATAGGCAGGAGGGTAAACGGACTATGATGGTCGTTGATAAACTATACATCGATGGCCAACTATTACGGAACCCCAACTCCACTCTCTGGCTGTTCTAATTAGCATCGATGGAACTAAACTTTGTTTGATTATTAGATGTATACATATAATGTATATGTGGTTATAAAACCTAAAATATGAATACTCATTATGTTTACGCTATATTATAAATATAATAATAATACATAACTATATCTAAAAGTAGATTTAAACAAAAAATAAAAATAAAAATCTCGCTTGGGTTACCAGTTACTGGTGTATTATAATGTTGTTTAACTCCCCACTAACTTCCTTCACTTTCACATCCCTACCCGTTTTTTCACTGTTATATTTACTTACACATTTCCTTATATTTTACACAAATTATATAAATCACCTAACTACTTTGATTCTATCCTATAACATGCCAGTATTGACAAATGGCCTATGCAGATATTTACACAGGACTGAGCCTATATTGTTTGTATGCATAAATTAGTTCTGGTTTCCTGGAATGTTTGTGGCGCTCGCTCACAGGCAAAAAGAATAAAAACTTTAGACCATCTCTTAAAATTAAAAGCAGATATTTGCCTCCTGCAAGAAACCCACCTACAAAAATCTGAAGAAAAATTACTTATTGATAAGAATTTTAGCCAAGCATACTCTGCCCCTTATAACAGCAGACAAAGAGGAGTCTGTATACTCATACATAAGAATTTACTCTTTACTCTAAATAATATAATAACAGACCCAGAGGGCCGATACATTATTATTCAGGTAACTATATTTAATAAAATATATACATTTGGCAATTTATATGCCCCTAATAATGATGATCCGGCCTTTTTCCATGAATTTTTCTCTCAGCTGTTTGATTTAGCAGCGAACTCTACTATTATTATTGGAGGAGACTTTAACACAGTCTTAAATCCATTAATAGACCGTTCTAATAACACAACATGTATAAGGCGATTACAATCTACTAAAGTAATAGGGGAATATATGGATGATTTTGGCCTCGTCGACAGCTGGAGACTTAAAAACCCAAATAAAAAGGAATTTACCTTCTTTTCCGCTGTACACCGGTCTTTTTCAAGAATTGATTATTTTCTTACAAATAACTCTATTGCTGATAAAACTGTTACAAAAATACATCCTATTATTATTAGCGACCATGCACCAGTCTCACTTTCCCTACAAGTTGATTATACCTTTAAACCACCACCAACATGGCGTTTTAACATCTCACTGCTAAACGATGCAGAGTTTGATAAAATTATAAGGAAAGAGTGGGCAGACTTTTTGGAAATAAATGACTCTCCAGGCCTATCGCCATCTCTTCTCTGGGAAGCTGGAAAGCAGTAATTAGAGGCAAAATTATAACATATTCATCTTATAAAAAGAAACAGGATCAAAAATTTGAAAATGACTTGGAAGATAAAATTAAACAACTGACGGATGACCAAATATGGACTGACTTACAAAATACAAAAATACAGTTAGACGATATGCTAACTAAAAAGACAGAGTTTATAAGACAACAATTGAGATACAACAACTTTGAATATAATAACAAATCAGGTAAATTTCTTGCAAACCAACTTCAACGCAATCGGGAAAAATCTCTTATAATGGCTATTAAAGGGACAACTGGTGAATGTACACAATCACCAGAAGAAATTAATCAAAATTTTTATAACTATTATCGCAACCTATACTCAGAAACTAACAAACCTAACCCTGAGCATATTGAGGCATTCCTCAGTAGCTTAAATATGCCTCAGTTAACTACTGAATATAAAGATATGTTAGAAGCGCCACTTACTATAAACGAGTTGTACAGTGCTCTAGATAGTATGCCTAATGGCAAGGCACCTGGCCCAGATGGTTATCCGGCTATATTTTTTAAGCACTACTGGCTAATGCTTGCTCCGCTATTCTTAAGAGTAGTAACAGAAATTAAAACTAATGGTTACATACGTCCACACATGAATACAGCAGCAATTAAACTTTTATTAAAGCCAGAAAAAGACCCCACCCTTCCATCAAGTTACCGTCCGATTTCACTAATTAACACTGATATCAAAATTATTACTAAGGCTTTCACATCTAGACTAGAAACAGTAATCTCGACAATTATTCATAGCGACCAAACAGGCTTTATTAAAGATCGTCACTCTACTAATAATATTAGGTGGCTCTTTAACCTTATTAGCATGTCACAGCGGCATGATAAGAAGGCAGTTATTATATCGTTGGATGCAGAAAAAGCTTTTGACAAAGTTAACTGGTCCTTCCTCTTTGCTGTTTTAAATAAATTTGGCTTTGGGAAATCATTTATCTACTGGGTGTCAGTATTATATGATTCTCCCAAAGCTACAGTTACTACTAACGGGATTATATCTAAGAGCTTTATTTTACAGAGAGGCACAAGACAGGGATGCCCACTATCCCCTTTATTATTTGCAATATTTATCGAGCCACTTGCAATAGCCATACGCCAGGAAAGAAGGATTCAAGGAATTCACTCTGGGGTAACAGAACATAAAATTAATCTATATGCCGATGATATTTTACTTTATTTAGAAAACCCGGCGATTTCGTTAGGGGAAGTATTTAACTTAATAACTAAATTCTCACAGTTGTCAGATTATTCTATTAACTGGACAAAATCAACACTTCTACCTATTACAGAAAATTCATGGAACCCTGCAAGCCAGGACCCACATTACTCATTTCCTATAGGTAATTTAAAATACTTAGGCATAAAAATCTCACCTAAATTAACTGATTTAATTCATTTAAACTTTTCTCCACTTCTGGATAACATTCATAGTGACTTGGAACGCTGGAATAATCTTCCTATTTCTTTAATAGGACGAATAGCCACCGTTAAAATGAAAGTTTTACCTAAAGTAAACTATTTTTTATTTTTATTTTATTTTTTCTCAATGATTCCATTTAAACCTACGGCTAAATGGTTCCAGTTGTTGGACTCAGCAGTTATAAAATTTTGCTGGAAAAATAAAAGAAGCAAAGATTAGTCTATCTACTCTTCAGAAAAGTAAATCCAAAGGTGGTCTAGAGGCACCAAATTTTATGTACTACTATATAGCTAACCAGCTACAATATATCGTTCTATGGGCACAACCCAACAGAGATACTAACTGTTGGCTGGAACTAGAACAGAAGGATTGTAATAACCTCAGACTTCTAGATTTACTCTTTATTACAACATCGATTAAGCGACATAATTGTTTTAAAAACCCAATGATTTCCGCCACCCTGACTGCTTGGTGGAAGGCATTAGAAATTACAAAAGCCCAAGTGGAGCCCTGTGGGCTTTCTCCCCTATGGCATAACCCTGACTTTCGAATTAACAACCAAACGTTTTATTTAGGTGTGTGGGAGCAGAAAGGAATCACACATCTTCACCATCTCTTCTCAGATAATATGTTTATATCATATACATCTTTGCTCCAAAAATACAAAATAACAAACGGAAATTTTTTACATTATCTGCAAGTTAAAAATATGATAAAGAAACAAATTCCAACACTTCAGGGTACGCTCCAACCGCCTGGCTTAGCTAAAGATATTACCAAGCTTTCTCCGACAACAACAAAAAAACTTTCAAAAATATATAAGTTACTTTCATATACGGATAAAATGTCTTTACCCATCTTAAAATGGGAGACAGACTTGTCTATAGCTCCGGAATCTGACTTTTGGATTCAAGTTTGTGAAAATGCATTTAAAATGACAAAACACACAAATTTACAACTTATCCAATACAAAATTATCCATAGAACATACATTACTCAATATATGATGAAGAAAATGGGGCTCTCCGACTCCGACATTTGTCTCCAGTGTTTACAAAACACTACAGACACTTATTTTCATGCTTTATGGTTATGCACTCCGGTTATGTATTTCTGGACTAAAGTCTTAGAAAAACTTTCCGCTATCTTGGACTATAGGATACCTTTATCTCCAAACTTGTGTTTGCTAGGTGACCTAACAACAACTGACCTACCACATAAACAATTTCAATCTACACTTGTAGCCCTTACTATCGCTAAAAAAACAATTCTTGTTAACTGGAAAAATAAACAAACTCTGAATATCGACCAATGGTCTAACCTCCTCATAAATCACATTTTAATGGAAAAAATATCGGCCTCAAATAAAAAACAAATATCAAAATTCATAGAAATATGGTCTACGTATATAGAATATTTTAACCTAATTCTGGTTATTTAATTCTGCCTGTTAGCGAGAGCCACCACATTGTGATAACTTACATTGATGTCTCTGCATTTGACAGTTTGTAACTAATGGTTGTATTTTTATAGTCAGGAACCCAGTTGCTGCCAACAGGATCGAGCAGATTCACCTCCAATGGGCACTAAGGGCTAATATTCGGATTCACTGCATGCCAGGGGACTAACTCTACAGGTGCTGTCCCCCCTGGCTGGGCGTGGGCGGGTCTGCCCCTCTGTTGGCTGCGGGGTGGCGGCTGCGTCTTGGTCGTTCCCTGGGTCTCGTGGGGGGTGCTGTGTTGCGGGGCTCTCCCTGGTGTCCGGGGCGGCGCCGCCCCGGCGCGGTCCGTCGCTCTGGGTCCGGCGACGCGGGTCGGGGCCTGTGGGCCGCCGGGGTGCCCCCTTCCTCCCCCTTGCTTCCTCTCCCTCTTCACCTCTCCCCGCCCGTCCTCCGCCTCCCTGTCCCTTCTCCCTCGTCGCCCTTCCTCCTCCTCTCCCCCTCTCTCTGCGGCCCTGCCGCTGCCTCCTGCCCTTCCTGTCGTCTCCTTCCCCCGTCCCCTCCCCTCCCCTGTCCGCCCTCCTCCGCCTCCCCTGGGCCGGGGGTTCCATCCGTGGCCCGGGTCTCGGCGCCTGCCCCGCTCCGGTGGGCCTCCGGGCACTTCGGGCGGGCCCCGGTATCCGGGGGGCGAGCCCCGCCGGGGTCCCGGTGGGGTGGGTGGGGGTTTTGGTGGGCGGGTGCGCCTCGTTTTGCACAATACATTTTAGGGCACATACTGTAACACACTTTGGGGGGAGTGGGGTGGGGTGGAGACACCGTCTTAGATCATTGGGGTGACGACCGGGGCCTCTCCCCGCTGGGCCTGGGGTTCGGGGGTGCCGCCCGTCCTCCGGTGCCCCCATCTCCCCTTCTGCCCCTGGTGTTCCGTCCCTCCACGTGGTGGGGTGGGCGCGGGTGCCCTCTCCGCTCCGCTGCCCGGCCCCCTCTTCGGCGCAGATGCCTGGGTGCGGTGTGTCCCCGGGGTCTGGGGTCGGGGACTGGGGGGCTGTCGGTTGGTGGGGGTGGGGGCGGGGGCGGCTTGGTTGGTGGGTGGGTGGTGGTGCCGGGGTGGGGGGTGCTGGGGTGGGGAGGGTGTCTGGGGATTTGGGGACCTGGGGGCGGTTGGGGCTGGGTTGGGGTGGGTGGCGGGGTGGGGAGGGGGGGTCGTGGGGGGAGCGGGGGTTGTGGGCCGGTGGGGTGCCTGGTGGGCCTGCAGTGCCCCGTCCTGCTGCGTTGGGTTGGGGGCGCGGGCCGCGTTGGGGTGGGGGGCGCTCCTGCTCCGGGGTTTGCTCTCCGGCCGGTGCCCCCTGCGGGGCCCGGGGGTCGTCCTTTGGCGCGGCCGCGGCCTGGGGGGCCCTGAGGTGTTGCGCTTGCTCTGTCCTGGCGGGGGTCGACGGCTCCCCTCTTTGGTGGAGATTTTCATGCATGCTAGATCCACCACACCAGCATCTATCGAGACTCAGACACAATTTGTTTCTCCCTCAGGTCATTGATTCGGTGGAGGCTGGTGTCTGTGGATCTCACTCTGCTTCGTCTGTCCTTTCTACCTTTCCTCAGTTTCTCCTTTGGGCCCTTGAGGTTTCCCTGATTTGTTGGAGTTTAGATGTCTCTGGGGTTGGTGAAGGTTAGTGGCCCGGTGTGTGGTGTCTGGTCGGTGCTGGGCTTCGCTTTTCTTTCTTTTCTTTGGTCCCCCTTCGGGTCTCCTGGCGGCCCCACGACTCTGGCTGGATTTTGAAGTGTTCGGTTTAGGTGAACGGTATGGGAATTCTTTTTTTTTTCTTTCTCACGCACGCACGCACGCACGCACGCACACACACACACACGCACGCACGCACAAACACACATAAAAAAAATTAAAAAAAATTAAATAAAATAAAAAGGGAGAACAATGATGATGACATTTCAAATGATCAATACTGAGATCTCCCAGAAAAAAGGAAAAAAAAAAAAAAAAAAAAAGAAGGACAGGATAAAATTTATTTCAATCTTAATTATATTTTCCGTTATTTGACGCTTGTTAAATTTGGTCTTCTAATATTTTCCCAAATTCTCTTTTGAAATTCAAATAAATTGCTTGGGGCGCATTGTCGAATTTACTGGTTAAATTTAAAATTTTTCCCCTCTTTTTAAACAAAAAAGCAAGCAAAATTTATTTACTGCAGAACTTTATATATTAGTCTGAAAAATTCTCTAAAGCGATCTTTTCAGATGGGGGAATTATTGGTCGGTCTGGGTATGTCGTCGCGAAGGACACAAACAGTCCATGTTGAATTAAATAAATATAAAATTGAAAGTTAGTCTTAATGTGATAATTATAGATAGTCCGTGAGAATGAATGAAATTTACAGGAGGTCAATTGGGGATTTCCTTGACCATGGAGGAGGAGTAAGTTTTGGCAGAGATGGCGAAAATAAGGTGAATATGTTCCATTTCTATTTTTCCCTGGGGCCCTGGGGTTAGATGTTATTTTTTGATTTTATTTGTTGACGAAAGTTGCATTTATTTAATGGCTGGAAGCACATTCATGCCATATCTATAACAGTAAATATTATAATAAAACATTCCAATAATCATTACACTCTGTAAACAAAATTGGCCTCGTCAGATTTGAATTGGCTAAGATTTTCATTTTTGCATTAATGAATGTGCTTAGGTCATTAAAGTCAGCCAAAGGCTGGATTCTAATTGAATGTCACAACAAACAGATTTTTTTCCCACAGGACAGGACTACAGAACTTTACTAACATTTTCTAACTCCAAACTAATAAAACTGCCAGATGCTCTTTCAAAAAGAAGGGATGTGAATATGGATATTTATTAGTGGCTAAATGAGAATATTCTGCACCCAGATGAGGTGATGAAAAGGTCAATATGGTCCAGTCCACGGGGGCACCTGGTTCCACATCTTGCCTATCAGACCAGCCGGGGGTCTGCCTTCTACTCAACCCCCACCTTCAGGAGCGAGCCACCAGACGAACCAACCGAGAAACCATTCAACTGTTTCTAGGAGCCACCTGACGAGCTGAAGACATCACTCAATGGAGATTGAGTTTCGCTGAGGACATCCCTCACTGGAGATAGGAGGAACGTATCCCTTTTCCGGGGCGTTCCACAAAGAATGAGTCACACCTTGGGAAAACAAATCCCGGTGATCAATCCCTATTCTCTGGCAGTTGATGTGGGTTTTAAAAGAGCTGAAGGATCCATCCATCCATTCCCTTGACTGCTTGTCCTCACAAGGATTGTGAGGGTACTGGAGCCTATCCCAACTGGCTTCGGGCAGTAGGCGGGGTGCAACCTGAACAGGTTGCCAGCCAATCGCAGAGCTGAAGGACTCTGTTTGAAAAAAAACAAACGCAAGAACGAAAACGGAACTGACAAACGTCAACAAAAATTTCCATAGCCCAAACGACAACAAGTCTTCAATTGCGTACATAATGACACTCTTTCTCATACTGACTGTCACGCCAATTTGCTATTTCTGAGATCCCCAACACATTGTCTTCATATATGATATGCTTATTTTACTGAAAAAATCTTTTAATGAATCACATTGTTTTTGACATATGACTGACCTCCTCTCCTGCTAAAAAGAATGTTTTCATTTTTTTTCTTTCTTATGTTGCACCTGCCATTGCGATGATGAAGATCCCGCTGGAATCTTTGTGTAAAGATGTTTAAATGTTTAGTTATTGGGCTTTATTTTAAATAAGCCCAAAGGGCGGACTGTTAGATATTATTAACATTTAAATTCTTTATTTTCATATATTAACCATTGTTATACATTATTAACATTTTAATTCTTTATATTAACCATGTCGAAATGTTTTGTAGATGTGAGGTAGTGTTGAACTTAGTATAATTTGACCTTAACCTAAGCTGGTAAATTGTTTGGTCTAAAAAATTCCTTCTCAGCGTTCTGTGCGAAAACACATTTAGCCCTTGAGAACAAAATCTGCTTGGAACACACACACCCCTGACTCTGTTTTCGCCATCGCTCACGGAAAAGTACCCAGAGAGTATGTTTTGTCTACCAATGAAAGAGAGGCGGTCTGTTTAACTATAAGAAGTCGTTTTACACGCGGAAGAGACACATTCGGCACTCTGAAATTCCACCTGTTATGTGATGTTTGGAGTCTGTCACGATGTCCAGAGATCTCTGTTTTTTTTTATTAAATCATTTTTGCAAAGGTGTTTTTTCTTACATTAAATCTGTCTTCAAATTTTGGAACACGCAAAGAGGACAAATATATTTATTCCTCTTCAGTACGCACCTTGCCCAATGAATGTACCTGCTTGACACATTATGCACTCAGAATCGACAGAGGGAAATGAGATCACAGCAAGAGTGTTTACTTCCTGTTTTTATTTTTTATTTTCAACTGCACCATAGCAAGTAGTGTTTCTGTACTTTCGTATTTGTCTACCTTAGACTCTTTTTCATTAGCATGTCTCCTCAAATTATGCTTAAGATGTGACAACTACTGGTCAATCTCAGCATCGGGAAGAACCCTCCATGGACTGTGCCCAAGTCTTGGGAATGCCCCTCAAAATGGCTGAGCGGACACCAGATCTGGAATGACATACTCAGGGAGGGGAAACAAAGTTTAAATAATTTTCTCGCCTAAAAGCCTAATTATCAGGGAGGAAAGAGGAAAAAAATAATCAACATTAAAAAAATAAAATAAAATAAAAATTTCCATTCAACTATAAAAGCGGACATAATTGTATAAAAAAGAACATGGATATCACCTGCTATTAACATCTGTTCCGTAACAGCTTTCTGTACTGGTTGAAGCCAATTGGCAACACCAGATTGCATGGGAGAGAAGTTCTGCATAAACACACACTCATTTCAATAGTAGAGCAGAGCTATCCGCGGGGTGCCTGACACGATATGGAAAACCTGTTTTTCCACTTTCCCATTCGAAAGGCGAGTCCTCAGCGCGATTATCACAACAGTCTTATCTCACACACTCACCCTCATTTGGAGACAATGAAGAAATTCCATCCCCCTTCACAACAAGCTCCCATTCCTCCTTCCTCCCAGAGACAATCCAACAGTTTTTTTTGTTTTGTTTTTAACAGACAACACTAGAACACAAGCCTTTTTCCATTTCACTCATAAACATCACCAAACACACAGTTGTAGACATTGAGAAAAAATAATAAAAAATATCCATTCTCGCAACACTTCGCATCCACTCCCCTTTTTTTCCTTTTAAATTTAACAGTTACTTCTTAACCATCTCCTGCTTTACTTTCGCTCCTCTCTATCTTTATCACTTAAACACACACACACTCCATCTTCACTTTGAGACACATACAAACTCACACGCGCACATGCTAGCTCTACCTCTTTCATCAAAGATACCAAACAAACAGCGGTTGATAATGGAGGAAACCAACCTTCCTCACAACAAGTCCTCATCCAATTATTCAACAATACTTTCATACCAACCCTATTTTTTGCAGGCATAATTCCCACACATACTTCACACGCAGTTTTAACCTGCCCTCCATTTCCATATTATTTACTTACTTCCTTATTTATTATTATATTCAATTATTATTAATTTATTTTTATTAATTCAGTGACGTCTCACTTGTGGTACCACAGTTCAATAGGTTATATTTATTCAACAACGTTGCTTCTTACCCCTCCAAAAAATTAAATAATAATAACAAACAAACATGTAATGCCTCAGAAATGCAAGGGCTTACTATCCCTCAGATTCAACAAAGAACGGGAATGCCATGTGTTTTCCTCGAATAAATATGTCCGGACCTCTCGATTCCTTCACAGTGGCCGAAGTTTTAACTCCTTACCTCAAAAACGCTTGACTGTAACCAAACAAAAGCATTCGATCCTAAATTTAGTAAATTGCCTCAGAAATGCAAGGGCTTACGGTCCCTCAGATTCAAATAAGAACGGGATTGCCATGTGTTTTCCATGATTTAATAAAACCACTGCTTCAACCTGTACACACATATCTCTTATTTCTCTTCACTTAGCTGCGCACAATTCATCGTAACGTTACTTCCGTACACAAAAACCTAGGTTCCCACGATACAAAGCCGCCTTGTATAGTTCAATGTCTTAGCAAAATCTAAAACCAAGTCTGAGAGTCCATAACGGAACGAAACAAACTTGTATTTTAAACTTTACTAATACCTGTTCACCTAGATCTCATGGACAATTTAGTAAAAATTTAGATGACGAAAACAGGTTTTAGAGTTCACAACAAGCAGGAATTCACTACGAGGATAATTGTCCTCATACCGTACAATTAATTTGGAGTCAGAAGTCCTGTCTATTAAAAAAAACCTTCAACCAGCAACGTCGGGAGTCACCATTTTGTTGGAAAACGTTCCTTGTTTTCCACGCGTTCGTATTTTCAGAATCAGACTGGAGATCGGTGAATCAGGTTTCCTTCGAATGATTTAATTTTACAGAAATTTCTGGACATCACAGACAGATACGGCCAAACGCCGCGGACTTTCCCCCTGTGTGTGGCCCCTCCCACTCGCAGTTGCCATTATACTCCCAGCATTCCAAAAAGCCCCTCCCCTTCCTCTTCCTCCAAATCCTCAGCCGCGCCTCTCGGCAGGAAACAGCCCCCCAAGCCCCCAGCCCTTAGCTAAGACAAACATCATTCAATACAAATGGCCAGATGGTCGATTGATATGTAAACAGAGCAAGCCAGACATCCTGTCTTCACCCCGACAGCTGGTTGATTACGTGAGATAAGGGGCAGGAAGAATCTTCAAACGTTTGGTCACTTATTACACTCATCAATCTTTGCTGAGTAAGTTAAAACAGTTATAATTAAATTGAAACAGAAGATTCTCTTCAATAGCAAGCTAAGCAAAGCTAAGCTAAACCGGGCCGAGAGATTTCGACGAGCACTGTCTGATCCGAATGTAACCAGACACGAAATGTAGTAAATATGTTTGACTTGAGTAAAGTAATGACGCACGCACAGTGTCGAGGTTTAAGTCCATTCAGTCCGAAATCAAGAAAAATCATATAGTGAAGCGTGACAGCGTGCGCATTGAAGAGGAATAAATTTATTTGTCCTCTTTGTGTGTTCCAAAAATATCAAGACAGATTTAATGTAAGAAAAAACACCTTTGCAAAAATGATTTAATCAAACAGAGATCTCTGGACATCGTGACAGACTCCAAACATCACGTAACAGGTGGAATTTCAGAGTGCCGAATGTGTCTCTTCCGCGTGTAAAATGGCTTATTATAGTTAAACAGACCGCCTCTCTTTCATTTGTAGACAAAACATACTCTCTGGGTACTTTTCCGTGAGCGATGGCGCAAACAGAGTCAGGGTCAGGGGTGTGTGTGTTCGAGACAGATTCTGTTCTCAAGGACCAAATGTGTGTTTTCGCACAGAACACTGAGAAGGAATTTTTTTAGACCAAACAATATGTTCCAGCTTAAGGTCAAATTATACTGAGTTCAACACTACCTCACATCTACAAAACATTTCGACAAGGTTAATATAAAGAATTAAAATGCTAATAATGTATAACAATGGTTAATATATGAAATAAAGAATTTAAATGTTAATAATATCTAACAGCGTGTACGCAAAAGCGGCCTGGAACGGAGTATCATCGTCGCGTGAAACCTACGGCAACTCCAGTTGGACAAACCCCATGTCCAGGGAAAACCAAAATTTAATAATATACAAATATATCATGCTGAACGATATATTTACCAGGAGAACAAAAGAGACATATTAAATCTGCATTTGGACGAATAAGAAACACGTGTAGTACCTGTACAGCGGTGGGAGTGCCCAATCAGGAGGTCTGTGTCACTGTTGAGCCCCCTTGATTAGATATATTTAATTGGCCTTTTACTTATTTACTCTATTTAGCAAATTATAACTTGTATCTATTTTTTAAAAGCTTTAATCAGGCAAAGTGCTATTTCGAAGTGGCCGGCATCTAGTCTGGCTCTGTCAGAGTTTACTGGCTGCCGTGAAGAAATATTATTGTTTGCTGTGTGAATCATTTAAAAGAATTGTTTGCCCCTATACAAAGTAATTGCAGCCTACTATAGGTATATTTATGCAAAGAATATCACGGCAAGACAAAAATTATATGTGGAGTAAAAAAACAGTAGACGGCAAAATATACAGACAACTTAAAAAACTTTGCTACACGGAAGAAGAACCCCATTAGCGAATTTATTAGGGAAACGGATGACAGAGAGGCATGGAGGGCCATGATCACTGATGTCTGTAGCAGACCCGGCACATGAAGAAGAAATGTACGCACATAACAGGGTTAAGTCAAGACACATACAATATGCAATGCAAGTACACAGATCCTTCGTTCATTCAGCGGTAGACTGGATTTCTGCACCATTTTAAAACTTATTCCATAAATGAGTTCATATCAAGCTTCATTAATCACGGCTATTCACACCAGCACACCTGTGCCTCTTAGCATTGGCATTACTTGAATATATTTGACCACAAACAGAGCAAGCAAAAGGCTTCTTCTCTCCAGTGTGGGCTCTTGTGTGGCTTTGTAATTTAGGCCTGTCAGAGAAACTTTGACCACAAACCGAGCAAGCAAAAGGCTTCTCTCCAGTGTGGGTTCTTGTGTGTGTTTGTAAGTGTACTTTTTTAGTAAAACACTGACCACAAACCGAGCAAGCAAAAGGCTTCTCTCCAGTGTGGGTTCTTGTGTGTGTTTGTAAGTGTCCTTTTCTAGTAAAACACTGACCACAAACAGAGCAGGCAAAAGGCTTCTCTCCAGTGTGGATTCTTGTGTGTTTGTTTAAGTCTCCCTTGTAAGCAAACTTGTGACCACAAACTGAGCAGGCAAAAGGCTTCTCTCCAGTGTGGGTTCTTGTGTGCATTTTTAAGTCTCCTTTTTGAGTAAAACATTGACCACAAACGGAGCAGGCAAAAGGCTTCTCTCCAGTGTGGGTTCTTGTGTGTTTGTTTAAGTCTCCTTTTCTAGTAAAACACTTACCACAAACAGAGCAGGCAAAAGGCTTCCCTCCAGTGTGGGTTCTTGTGTGCATTTTTAAGCTTCTTTTTCTAGCAAAACATTGACCACAAACGGAGCAGGCAAAAGGCTTCTCTCCAGTGTGGGTTCTCGTGTGCCTTTGTAAGTGTCCTTTTTGAGTAAAACATTGACCACAAACCGAGCAAGCAAAAGGCTTCTCTCCAGTGTGGGTTCTCGTGTGCGTTTGTAAGTGTCCTTTTTGAGTAAAACATTGACCACAAACCGGGCAAGCAAAAGGCTTCTCTCCAGTGTGGGTTATTGTGTGTTTGTTTAAGTTTCCCTTGGAAGCACACTTGTGACCACAAACTGAGCAGGCAAAAGGCTTCTCTCCAGTGTGGTTTCTTGTGTGCACTTTTAAGTCTCCTTTTTGAGTAAAACATTGACCACAAACGGAGCAAGCAAAACGCTTCTCTCCAGTGTGGGTTCTTGTGTGCACTTTCAAGCTTGTTTTGTAAGAGAAACGTCGACCACAAACTGAGCAGGGAAAGGGTTTTTCACCAGTGTGGCTAATCATATGTCTTCTCAAATGAGAGTTGCTGCCAAAAGTTTGTTTACAAAGAGAACATTTCCAACATTTGCTGCCAGTGTGACATGTCACGTCACCGTCAGACTGTTCGTCATCAGTGCGAGGAGAGTGTGACGCGTCTTCAGCATCTGACATTAGAGCTAACCGGCTGTCTGCTTGTGATCCTCCACGGTGGTCCTCATCATCTTCAGTTGTTGTCAGTTGTCTTGAGCTGCTGCTTGAAGGCTCCGCCCCTTTGTTGTTTTCATATTGACATTCATCTTTAGTCTTCAAATGGACATCAGTCCTGGGCAACTCTGTAAACTCCTCCTCCTCTTTAATGTATCGTGGCAGCTGCTCCTCTTTATTTATGTTGGGAGGGTGTGGCTGCTCCTCTTCTTTAACCTGGAGAGGCTCCAGGTTGTCCTCCTCTGACACGTCACGGAAGTCTGACTCCTGCCACTCAGGACAAAGATATGTTTCACAGACGTCTGCGGGACACAAGATTTGGTAAATTCACTTTATTGTGGGGTTAAATAATAAAATACGTATTGTTGAAAAGTGTTGATTAAGCAAGCGACAAACCTGCTCTGTTCAACACAACACGAGGCTGCTTGTACACAGCGTCCAGCAGCTGACGTTGTCGCTCGTTCTCCTCCTGTGCTCCACAAAGCTCTTTTTCGCACGTCACGTTCGTTGTAGCACACATATTCACGATATCGGCGACACTCTATTTTCACACTTGGCGTCTGCTGAGCCAATGAGTCGCTAAAAAAACGCGTCTCCTTTTTTTGGTGGCTAGCAAGCTAAGCAAAGCAAAGCTAAGCTAAGCTAAGCAAAACAGGGCCGAGAGATGTTGACGAGCACCGCCTGATACGAATGTAAGCAGACAGGAAATGTAGCAATTATTTATGACTTCTCTAAAGTAGCGACGCACGCACAGTGTCGATGTTTAAGTCGATTCAGTCAGAAATCAAGAAGGATTATATAGCGAAGCGCGAAAGCGTGCGTGTCGACGGCAAAGCGGCCTGGAACGGAGTATCATCGTCACGTGAAACCTACGGCAACTCCAGCTGGACAAATCTCATTGTCGGGGAAAACCATGATGTAATAATAAACAAAAAGATCACGCGGAACGATATATTTACCAGGAGAACAAAAGGGACACATTAAAAATGCATTTGGACGAATAAGAAGCACGTGTAGTACCTGTACAGCGTTGTTTTAAAGCTGTAAAGTCGTGCTCCTCAACAAAATTGCTAATCAGCGCAGAGCAGCGCATCCACGAACCTGAGCACTTATGACACGTAAAAATAAAGCTGTATTCCTGAAGCGAAAACATGAAGCGTTACAACAGTTTGATGACCTCTGAATATAGGCGTGTGTGTGTGTGTGTGTGTGTGTGTGTGTGTGCGTGTGTGTGTGTGTGTGTGTGTGTGTGTGCGTGTGTGCGTGTGTGCGTGTGTGCGTGTGTGCGTGTGTGCGTGTGTGTGTGTGTGTGTGTGTGTGTGTGTAAAATAGTGGGCTTGAGGACCCGGGGGAACATTCTAGGGCAGAGGTGGGCATCGAGGGGCAGTCCTGCAGGTTTTGCGTGTTGCCCTTCTCCAACACAGCTGATATATGATCAGCTCATCAGCAAGCTCTGCATAAGCCTGATAACGATCCTGTTGATTGGAATCAGCTTGTGTTGGAAGTGAGAAACCTACAAAACCTGCAGGACTCTGGCCCTCGAGGACCGAGATTGCCCACCTCTGTTCTAGGGGCTCTGGGACCTGCGGAAAGGAAGGAGTGGCGCCGGTGAGATCCCACATTGATTTCTGCAGGTGCGCATGTGGCCACTGAAGGATTAAATTATAATTTGTAATCTTTTGCGTGTTCAAATAAATCAAATATGAGAGTCTTGTGAAGAGGGTCCTTGCAAGTTGATTTATTACAGAGATCTCTGGTCACACAATTGAATATCACCAAAGCAGTGTCATCCAAGAATGTGTGTCCTCTTTTGCCCACACAGCCTTTTTATTCAAAACATCAGGAAACGCCTCTGTCATCCCGTGAGGTACAGAATGAGTTTGCATTTTGCCAGTAAACTAGATCGTCCTTGAACTTTCACATTTAGACAAAACAGGTTCTCAGTATGCTAGATTGAACTTGGACTTTCACATTTAGACGAAACAGGTTCTCAGTATGCCAGATTGCACTTTCTTCACATTTCGACAAAACAGAATCTCAGTATGCCAGATTGCACTTTCTTCACATTTCGACAAAACAGAATCTCAGTATGCCAGATTGAACTTTCTCAAACAGGACAAAGAAAGGGAATATAGACAAAACAAGATAACAGATAGGTTAAGGTCGAGTTATATTGAGTTTAACATTTATTACACCTGCTCTACACATCTATAACTAAATTCAAAATGGTTAAAATATAAAATAAAGAATTAAAAATGTTAACAATGTTAACACCACATAGCCACAGACACGAGGACGCCCAACAAATCGCACAAGAGAATCTAGACCCATACTATGCCTGTCGAGTAAGCTGCTCGAAGTAGCAGGGAATCCGTCAAGACGGTAAGCATATAATAAAATTACCTGTCATAAGTTTACTACCCGCTGATATCTCTCACATACAATTAGGGCTTCATTTCAGCCTACCGGCACCTGCACAACACCCCGGAAGCAAGGTAGCATTTGGGAGGGAGCATTGTCCAAAAGGTATGACCTGTTTACTTAATTGAATACAATTGTCCAACCAAGAGTCGTTTATCTATATTTACCTTCATTATTATTATTTAAGTATTATAATAATGGGATAAGCGGTAGAAGATGGATGCATTCATTCAGTTACACAACGCAAGAAACAATGTTTGTCTTTGTAGGAGGGCCCAACCAGGAGCTCTGTGCCACTGTTTATCCCCCTGACCCGTTTTATGTAATTGGCCTTTTACTGACCCCCCCCCCCCCCTCAGCATCCATATTCAATAAAGGCTTTATAGGGCAAAGTGCAATATAGATGTGGCCGGCACCCAGTCTGGGTCTGCCGCGAGGGAATAATATTGTTTGCTGCGTGACTCTGTTAAAGAATTGTTAGCTGTGTGATCTTTGCGGATTGAGATATAACCGACACAGCTAAATTGCGCCACACTCTTGTCCATCGCCTGCGCCTGGCATTTCAAATCAGCTCAGATAGCAGGGTTGTGTGTCATTTGCAATCACCACACAAGAGAACCGGTGTTGATTGTGCCACCGTTTGATGCCCTGCAAACAGCACCGAGTCATTTCTGTAGCGATGCGCGCTTAATGCATACACGCCCTCACATGCTGTTTCTCCCACGGCCCCCGCTCCCCCTTGTCTATTCCCCAGGCCTGAATCCCTCTTTTGCTGCGGAACGGGTGGAGAGGAACCAGGAGCCACCAGAGCAAGGCAATAATGGCACACAGGTAATTGCACAGCAGCCCAGCATGAATCAACCCTCGACAGATTTATATGGCGGGAAAAATGCTCAAGCTACCGAGCTTCATCGGGATAGTAAAAAAAATTCAAATACCAATGGCATTGATTGCAAATAGCTGGAGCCTTGCGACAGAGGTACAAACCAAGGGGAAAAGTAAAACGAAATGGTGCCCCATAGAAAAACTGATGCACAAAACAGTAGCAACCTAAATAAATGCTACACCCAAACACAAAAGGCATTGGAAAACAAGCAATTCCTATGTGAGCGCCGATAAAGCTAGCTAGTAACCAAATGAGCTCCAAGTAGTAGCAGCTGGTTCTTTATTGAACATATAGACACAAAGAAAATGAAGAGTTTATATGTCAAAGAGGGGTAGGAGGAAGCCAAAAACGTATCTAGTCCTACCCGCTATTAGTTTTCATGCAGGTAAAAAAAGGCAAAGTCTAAACGTAACCACATATACAAGTGCACATGAAATCAACAGACACATACTTGACTCACCGAGGCAATTTTCAGCAGCTATTAATATATTGCCCAGAAAGAATTAGTCAAAGCCATATTTAAGTCTTGCATACAAATGACTACAACCTTCTCACCTGCGCTGAGGAAGCAATGACCTTTCATGCTCCAGGTTGCTGACGAAACCCAGAAAACAGGTGATGCAATGTTAGTTGAGAGTAAGGGAGAGAAGTGCAAGATGCGATTGACTCTATATAAAACAAAAAGCAGTTATCAAAAGCCAATTTGTGCAAAATACGAATATCCCACTGTAGAAGAAGGCTCAATGAGTTAAGTATCCCTTTAATGTTAGGCGGGGTTAATTGTATATATGTGTTGTGCATAAATATGTGTTGATTACGCTTGTGGCCACGCCCGAAGCCTCGCGAGATGGGCTTCCTACGTCATCGCCAACACATAGTTTCGCGGGTGATTCGAAATAAAAGGGCGCACCGAGACGACAATGAGCTCACAGGTGACGCTGACACACCCAACTGGCATCTTCAAACCTCAATCGGATTTGTTTTGCAATGGACCAGTCCACAACGAAAAAGAAGAGAACATCCCCTGTCCGGGATCATTTTGAGCAGATCTCTCCTAAAAAGGTACAAATTATAATAACCAGTGTGAATATATATTGTAAATTATTGTGACAACACAGTGTATCCCTCGTTTTAATGTCTTTCTTCTACTTGCTGATATTTCAAAAGGTGAAGTGTAAACTTTGTTCTAAAGAACACTTCATCTATGTTGAGGCATTCTAGGGCCCTGCATGAAAATGAGGAGACAACTCAAATAGAACCACGCCCAGCCATTTTAACATGCAATGAAAAAACAGCATAGCCTACCATGTATATTCCAAATGTGACAGATGAAATGAATGACATCTATCATTAATAGGCCTACTCTGTTTCTGTTAAACTGCAGCGGATAAGAATGCAGTGGAAGAGGCATTGAGCAATATGGTAATTGAAGATTGCCAGCTCTTCAGTTTTGTGGAGGACGCAGGGTTCAGGAAGCTTATCCAAGCTTTCGACACTACATATGTTCTCCCCACCAGGCAGGTGTGTATGAGAGCACATGAATCATTATTCCCCCATAACTGCTCTTCCAATAGTGTTCTTTCTCCTTTCCTTTAGACTTTGAAAGCCATGGTGGAGGAGAGGTACCAGCAGGCAAAGGAGAAGGCCCAAGAGCTTGTAGCAAAGTCCTCTGCAGTGAGCATAAGAGCAGATACTGTATGTGGACCAGCATCAACACAGATGCATATCTGGCAGTCATTTCATTGATGAGCACACCTCTCTGCACTCAGCTGTGCTCCATTTCCCTGACCGCCATACAGCTGAGAACATGGCTGCCGTTAAATCGGCACTCATGGCACAATGGGGCATTGCCACCAAAGTAACTTGCCTTGTGACAGATGGTGCAGCCAACATGGCGGCATGTGCCAGACACATGAAATCTAATGGTGAAGAAGGCTCTGGCAGAAAACACTGAGCTGTCTGAGATCCGTCTTCAGTGTAGGAGTATAGTTGGCTATTTCAAAAGCAGTACCACTGCAAAGGTGAATTCCTTTATTACACAGCAGTATTCAAATTAATGCTGAATTGTCATGTTTTGGTTCTGTCATGTTTTGGTTTTGGTTCTGTCATGTTCAGTTTCTGCTTTCCTTGTGTGTTTTCCTTGTCTTGTTGATTGTGACCCTGCCCTTCCTTGTGTTGTCCAATCAGTGCCCTCAGCCACTTGTATCTGGTCCAGGTGTGTCTTGTTGCGTCATTAGTGTTGGTGTATTTAGTCTGCTGTCTCTCCTCTGTCTGTGTTGGTGCATTGTGGTATGTATGTTTGTCCTCATGTCATGCTGCCTGTTTTCTGTTTCCTCCCAAGTTCAAGTTCATGTTTTGTTGCTGTCTGTTTTTTTTTGTTCCCTCTTTTGTTCAAGTTCAAGTTCATGCTTTGTTTTATGTTTTTGAACTTTGGAAACCTTTTTGTTAAATAGAAATTAAATCTCTTTTTTTTGGACTACACCCCTGCCTCCTTGCTCTGCCTTCCCGCATCTGGGTCCTAAAGCCCCCCGTTTTGACATGAATGACTTGAATAATGTTTTGTTTCCTATTTTATTTTTTATAGACAAGGCTGAGACAGGTGCAGGAGCAAATGAAGCCTAGAGCCTGTGCTGAAGCTCATTCAAGAGGTAAGTTGACATCCATAACTGCTTCCACTCTCCTTTCAAACAATAATGACCTTTTATTTTCAGGTGGAGACAACCTGGAACAGCACCTTCCACATGCTGCAACGCATGTACAACCTCAGGGAAGCCGTAGGAGCAGGCCTACACACCGACATCCCACCAGTTGAGGCTCATTTCTGAGAGTCTGCAGGTGCTGTCCCCATTTAATGATGCCACCGTAGAGCTCTCAGAGGAGAGTGTCTGGGTTCAAGGTCATACCACTTTTGGCCATGCTGCACCACACCTTGGAGGATGACATGGGAACCATACAAATGGAGGTGAGCAAAGCAATGGCTGAGGGTCTTAAAATAACAACTGAGCATCATGTCACTGGCAACACTGCTCGATCCCAGGTTTGTATCAGTTGTCTGTTTTTCCTCATCTGTCTACTAGTACCAACAAATGAGCAACTGCCTCTTGTTGAACAGTTCACAACTGCAATGAGTCTCACTGTCATTTGCAGGTTCAAGAAGATAGGCTTCTTTAGCCCCAATAAAGCACAAGAGGCTGAGAGGAGGCGCACAGCTGAATGTGCGACAGTGATCCGGCACAGGGCATCTTCCGCCTCCTCCCCATCATCTTCATCAACACAACCGGCCTGTGGAGCAAGGTAATATTCGATACATTCTAATGGTGTTAATTAAGCAATAGGAAATGAGCGGCAGTACATTCTTTTGCTCCCATCTCTACGATGGGCAGCCAGAACTGCCTGTTGGCTGTTAGTTGTGTCTTAGGTGACAAACTGTGGCGGCGATTGGACCACACAGTCATGCACAGGAGGACCCAGAGTGAGACCGCTGAGGTCCTCACTTACCTGGGGGAACCCAACATAAGCAGGATGTCAAACCCCCTGGACTACTGGGAGCTGCACAAACATGTCTACCCAAACCTCTACAAACTAGCAATAACCTTTCTCTGTACCCCGGCCTCATCCCTTGCAAAAGACTAAGATCTAAAATGACAAACCTTTTAAAGCCCAAAACTTTGGAAATGCTAGTTTTCCTCACTAAAAATGAATGAAAGGTGTGTCTTGTTTATGTCAATGTCTAAAATAAAGCAATCATTCTTTCGAGTACATTCATATCACAACTCCCTGCCCTTTTGACCCCATCAAATCCATGGTATCATTTTAATCACTGTCTGTCATGACATTTATTTTCCACATGAGGGTGCAATAGCACAAATGAAGCCTCATGATGCTTCATCCCAGGAGCGAACCAGTTGGATGGAAGGCCTCATTGCTTCAGTTTACCATCACTATGTTCCATCAATTGTAATGTATTTGTGGATTAACAAGTGTTTTCAGTATGGACACAATATGTTTTGCAATGCATTTGTGTACTAAAGTACCATGCATCTATTACAGTGGAACTATTGAGGTTCAAGTGTTGTGTGCACAGTATGACGGTTTAAGTGCTTTCAAAATATCAACTGTTTCATAGCAATAACAAATGAGCAGGAGATGAGACTGGGCAAATCAAGGGCTTTATTACAAGACGTAATGGAACAAACTTCAGATGACTTGACTGGTGCGGGTAGCAGTGATGGTCGGCAGGTAGAGGGGCAATGAGCAGGACCACATGCTGTCTGATTAGCAACCAGCCATACCTGTGCAGAAGAACAGAGACACCAGCACACTCAATGGACGCTATCCCACTTCACATTGGTCACTATTGTTTTTGTCTAAGCATTACTGGCACGTTCCTCTATCAGATGCTAACCTGTGTATTGGTATGAAACTCAAGTGTAATCTGATATTTTATTAAAATACATTTTTGTAAACATTTGCATGGGTTGTAACTATATGCTTTTTGTCTGGGCTGATAGAGATTTGCTACGGAAACAGTTGTGTCCAAATGTCACCATTTTTAACAACTCCAGAAATTGACTGTTAAAATGTCTATCACATTTTACGACTAGTGCTGGAGTGTGACGAAGCAAAACTAAACGCTCCTTAAAATCTGTCGTAAATTAATGTCAGGGAAATATTATCCTTTCATTTACCTTAAAGTGCATCTTCAACACAGCTACTGTCCAGCTGAGAAATGAATGTCCTTCACTCTTGCTTTTTGGGGGTCTTCCATCAGTCCTGTGTGCCTCGTATGCCGTCTTCGCATTCCACTTTTCTGTGGGAGTCTGTATTTTTTTAATGCTCTGTATTGACTTTCACTTTAGTCTGTTTACGCATTAATGTATTCATAGTTATTGTGAGCTGCGCAAGGCAAAGACTGATTTCAGTTTAGTTTGTACGCTGACCTCTGCACACAACTGACTTTAGCACAAGGCTAGCAAATTCCTCAAGCAAAGCACTACAGCGGATGTCATTTTTGTCAAGTTTACTTTTACAGTGAACTCCAACTGGGGGCCATTCATTACACTTAGTTGACTCTTAGCCATTTACTACGATGACAGTGTTTTGTCTATAATTAATCTTTTTTTCTGTTACAATTAATACCCAACATTCTGCAGATGACACTCAGGTAATGATCTATCACTGCTCCGCTCTCAAAGCCTTCATGGCCCAACTAACAACTGGGTCGTGATTGGTCTTTACTACTTCCTTAGCATGTATGATGTTATCCTCAGTCAATGCATTTTTAAACATATCAATTATATGAATTACAATTATTGGCTTATTCTAATATTTTCTAAATATATAAACACAAAACAGTCAAACCTTACATTTTTATATGCCTGGCTATTTTTGATTTTATGTTCTACCAGCTAATTTGTTCAAGTGCTTATACATCCCATTCTATGCTACAGCAACATCTAGTGGTCAATTATTACACACTATGACTTTACAAGACGCTTAGAGATGACTGAATCACATTGATTCGCTGCAGGCTTGCTACAAGCATGCACACCATTATGCGCTTTCATTGTTATTTTTTTATTTTTTTAAAGAATCAATAAAGGAAACAATGGAACTCACAGTTCTATTTTCATTAATTGAGCTGGCTGGGTAAGAAGATTAGTTTGATGCTGGTAGCTTCTTAATCTCGACCCATTTGACCTGCAACACATACCATAGTAACTAAATCAAACACTACACATTAGTAGGTTAAAACCACCAACATCCCCATTTACCTAACTACCTGCTACTGCAGTCTAGCTAGAGACACGCTAGCATAGGTTACCTGATCTTACCCTAGCTTAGCTAGCTACTGAAGAAGGTATATTAAAAATCCATACTTTTGCGTGTCCAAATTATGGGATAAGAAATGAACAGAGTTCCTGCGCAGGATGATTTATTCCGGAGATTTCCGTTACATCATTGAATCAAACTCCAACAGTTTCAGTTTCAATAATGCCACTCCTCTTTCGAAGAGCCCACACTTTATTACAATCATATTGCAAGAACAGTGTCTCCAACTCCGCCCCTCATGAATAAGTAAAAGTGTTATATAATGGAAAAATACAGGTTGAAAAACAGAATTCTCAGCACACAGATACAGCTGTATTCGTTTCTAGTCAAAATATACTTTCAAGGCACTTCTCAGTACTTTCTCCCATAACAAAATCTCACAAACAAGTTGAACTCAACAGCTCCTAATGTAACATAGTTATATGATTGTGCGCTCTCTCTCACGAACAGAAATGTGTTTTCGCACAGAGAAGGAACTTCTAGACCAAACAATGTGTCCCACCTTAAGGTCAAATTATACTGAGTTCAAAACTACTTTACCTACTTCACATCTATAAAACATTTCAACATGGTTAATATAAAGAATTAAAATGTTAATAATGTATAACAATGGTTAATATATGAAATAAAGTATTAAAAATGTGAATAATGTATAACACTACCTTCATTACCCGTGTGGCCTTGGATGGAAAAGGCACCGCTGAACGAACTGAAATGGGTTAGCCGCAAGGGGAGGGAGGCCATTGACCTGCTTCCCAGTCGGTCAGCGGTACCTTTCCACCAGTCGTCACACGGGGAATGGAGCCAGGACAAAATGTGGGAAGGAAGGTTGTTGTTTCTTGTTTTTTTTTTGTGTGTGTGCCTGTGAAATAGTCTTACCCAGTCTCGTGTCTCAACTGGCTCACCCGTAAGGTAAAACAAAACCCTGGTTAGTTTGGTGCTGGTTGCTAGTTCTTGATCGACCCATTTACCCTGCAAAGTATCACAGGAATATAAAGTTTACTGCAGTAGTAGCAACACATACCATAGTAACTAAATCAAACACTACACATTAGTAGGTTAAAACCACCAACATCCCCATTTACCTAACTACATGGCAGTCTAGCTAGGCTGGAGACACGCTAGCATGCATGTTTCTGTTTGTCACTTCAAGTCATGAAGTTGCTGTGGGAGAATCGGTTGGTGGTTAAATGGTGTGTCACGTCATGTCACGTATGCGCCTCTCAACTGATCATTACCGTATCATTTACACACCGCATCAGCATTTTTGTGTTCTTCCATCCTTATTCATGTCAATGGCAATTACCTGATTTTCTTCTTTCCGTCTGACGAACAAGAATGCGCCTAATTGTTTGGGTTTTACCTTGAAGCTAAAAGAGGTCAAAAAATTTTACAATGCAATTAAACATTAGTCACCAGGTTAAATAGCCACACATCTTGTGTATTCACTTGCTGTGAGTCATTCCACTTTGTAGCAGAAAAATCACTCTGGATGAGGATTGTTGACATTTTATTTCAATTTATATTTTAACTGTTTTGAATTTAGTTATACATGTGTAGAAGTAGATATTAAAATGTTAACTCAGTCACCATTTGTAGGAGAGGATGTGATAATGAGTTATTTGTTCTCATCTCTGTTTGAAGTCTTCTCTCTGTTCCCGGAACAACAGAGTGGGCTAAAAGTTTCTGTGACTTATCGGGAGGATGTTAAAGTGCCAAGCGCTTCTGCTCCTCAGGTCGTCCTGTCGTAAAATCTGATAGGGTCCAGAGTCCCTCTACGTCAAAGACTCTGGTCGGGAAGTCCTGTTTTTTGTCACAACTCTGCTAAAGGTTCAAAGGAGAATGGAGGCAGGTCTCAATGTAAGAACTTTTGTATAAAGATGCTACAGATTCATCATCCAGCACACACTGGAGCTGATCACCATTTTTAGTGAGGTTGTCTTTGTGTCTTTTAAAAGCTTTTAAAATAAAAAATTGCAAGGAACTTCTTCATCGATCTTATTTATGATTTATTTGAACACGCAATAGATTACAAAATCCAAGTAATCTTTATTTACTCTTTATTACAACATCAATTAAGCGACATAATTGTTTTAAAAACCCAATGATTTCCGCCACCCTGACTGCTTGGTGGAAGGCATTAGAAATTACAACAGCCCAAGTGGAGCCCTGTGGGCTTTCTCCCCTATGGCATAACCCCGACTTTCGAATTAACAACCAATCGTTTTATTTAGGTGTGTGGGAGCAGAAAGGAATTACACATCTCCACCATCTCTTCTCAGATAATATGTTTATATCATATACATCCTTGCTCCAAAAATACAAAATACCAAACGGAAATTTTTTACATTATCTGCAAGTTAAAAATATGATAAAGAAACAAATTCCAACACTTCAGGGTATGCTCCAACCGCCGGTTTTAGCTAAAGATATTACCAAGCTTTCTCCAACAACAACAAAAAAACTTTCTAAAATATATAAGTTACTTTCATATACGGAGAAAATGTCTTTACCCATCTCAAAATGGGAGACAGACTTGTCTATAGCACCGGAATCTGACTTTTGGATTCAAGTTTGTGAAAACGCATTTAAAATGACAAAACACACAAATTTACAACTTATCCAATATAAAATTATCCATAGAACATACATTACTCAATATATGATGAAGAAAATGGGACTCTCAGACTCCGACATTTGCCTCCAGTGTTTACAAAACACTACAGACACTTATGTTCATGCTTTATGGTTATGCACTCCAGTTATGTATTTTTGGACTAAAGTCTTAGAAAAACTTTCCGCTATCTTGGACTGTAGGATACCTTTATCTCCAAACTTGTGTTTGCTAGGTGACCTAACAACAACTGACTTACCACATAAACAATTTCAATCTACACTTGTAGCGCTTACTATCGCAAAAAAAAACAATTCTTGTTAACTGGAAAAATAAGCAAACTCTGAATATCGACCAATGGTCTAACCTCCTCATAAATCACATTTTAATGGAAAAAATATCGGCCTCAAATAAAAAACAAATATAGAATATTTTAACCTAATTCTGGTTATTTAATTCTGCCTGTTAGCGAGAGCCACCACATCGTGATAACTTACATTGATGTCTCTGCATTTGGCAGTTTGTAACTAATGGTTGTGTTTTTATAGTCAGGAACCCAGTTGCTGCCAACAGGATCGAGCAGATTCACCTCCAATGGGCACTAAGGGCTAATATTCGGATTCACTGCATGCCAGGGGACTAATTCTACAGGTGCTGTCCCCCTCTGGCTGGGCGTGGGCGGGTCTGCCCCTCTGTTGGCTGCTGGGTGGCGGCTGCGTCTTGGTCGTTCCCTGGGTCTCGTGGGGGGTGCTGTGTTGTGGGGCTCTCCCTGGTGTTCGGGGCGGCGCCGCCCCGGCGCGGTCCGTCGCTCTGGGCCCGGCGACGCGGTTCGGGGCCTGTGGGCCGCCGGGGTGTGAAGAGGAATAAATGAATTTTGTCCTCTTTGCGTGTTCCAAAAATGAAGATAGATTTAATGTAAGAAAAATACACCTTTTGCAAAAATGATTTAATAAAAAACAGAGAATCTCTGGACAGATAACAGCTTCCAATTTCATCACTTAAAAACGTGGGATTTCAGAGCGTCAAATATACTCTTCTACGTGTACAATAGCTTCTTATAGTTAAAAAGACCTCCTCCTTTTCATTTATAGACTAAACATAATTGAAGGATTTTCCCATAGCAAAATCTCACAAACAAGTCAGGGGGTGTTTTTCCCGAAGCAGACTCTGCTCTCAAGGACTAAAATGTACGTGTGCAATAAAAGGAATTTTGGACCAATCAGTGTGTACCAGCCTAAGGTCAGACCATACCGAGATCAACACCATCTGCTCTGCTAAGGACACAAAACATCTCGACAAGGTTAATATAAAGAATTGGAATGTTAATAATGTGTAACAATGGCTAATAAAATAAAATAAAATGAAGTATTAAAAATGTTATAATATCTATCAGTCCACCCTTTGGGCTTATTTAAAATAAAGCCCAACAACTAAATATTTAAACATTTTTACCAAAGGATTCCCGCGGGATTTGCATCATCGCAATGGCAGGTGCAACAGTAGAATAAAAGGGAAAAAAACATTCTTTTTAGCAGGAGAGGAGGTCAGTCATATGTCAAAACAATGTGATTCATTAAAAGATTTTTTTTGTTTTTGTTTTTGTTTTTTGTGTTTTTTTTCTCAGTAAAATAAGCATATCATATATGAAGACAGTGTGTTGTGATTATGTTAAAAATTGTGGTGGGGGATTCCAGAAATAGAAAATTGGCATGGCAGTCAGTATAAGAAAGAGTGTCATGATGCAGACGCAATTGAAGACGCATTGTCTCTTCGAAGCAGCCATCTCGTGATGAAGGTCTTTGTTGAATAGTCCGTACAGGTTTTTTTTTTTGTTTTTTTAGTTTTTTTTTGTTTTGTTTTTTGTGTGTGAAGAGGGTCTTTCAGCCTCTCTCCAGCTGCCAGAGATGCAAAGATGAATCACCGGGATTTATCTTCCCAAGTTGTGACTCATTCTTTGTGGAATGCCCCGGAAAAGGGACACATTCCTCCTATTTCCATTGGGTAATCCTCAGGTCGTCTGGTGGAAACTGGAAGCAGTTGAATGGCCTCTCAGCTGGCACGTCTGGTCACTGGAGCAGCTGACTGGTTTCTCAGTTGGCTCCCGCTGGTGGCTGGCTCCTGAAGGTGGGGGTTGGTGTAGGCGGACCCCCCGGCCGGTGTAATAGGCAAGATGTGGAACCAGGTGCCCCGTGGACTGGACTAGATTGACCCTTCCATCACCTCATCTGGGCGCAAAATATTTTCATTTAGTCACTAATAAACATTTATTCACATCCTTTCTTTTTGAAAGAGCATTTTGGTAGTATTATTAGTTAGGAGTTAGTAAATGTTAGTAAAGTTCTGTAGGCCTGTCCTGTGGGAAAAAAATCTGTTTGTTGTGACATTCAATTAGGATCCAGCCTTTGGCTGACTTTAATGACCTGAGCACATTCTTAAATGCAAAAAATGAAAATCTTTAGCCAGTTCAAATCTGACGAGGCCAATTTGTTTACAGAATGTAATGATTATTGGAATGTTTTATTATAATATTTTATTATAATATTTATTGTTATAGATATGGCATGGATGTGCTTCCGGCCATTAAATAAATGCAACTTTCGTCAACAAATAAAATCAAAAAATAACATCTAACCCCAGGGCCCCAGGGAAAAATAGAAATGGAACATATTCACCTTATTTTCGCCGTCTCTGCCAAAACTTACTCCTTCTCCATGGTCAAGGAAATCCCCAATTGTCCTCCTGTAAAATTCCTTCTCACGGTCTATCTATAATTATCACATTAAGACTAACTTTTAATTTTATATTTATTAAATTCAACATGGACTGTTTGTGTCCTTCGCGACGATATACCCAGACCGACCAATAATTCCCCCATCTGAAAAAATCGCTTAGAGAATTTTTCAGACTTATATATAAAGTTTTGCAGTAAATAAATTTTGATTGCGTTTCTGTTTAAAAAGAGGGGAAAATTTTACATTTAACCAGTAAATTCGACCATGCGTCCCAAGCAACTATTTAAATTTCAAAAGAAAATTTGGAAAATATTAAAAGACTAAATTCAATAAGCGTAAAATATAACAATTAAGATTGAAATAAATTTTATCTTATCTTTATTCACATTAGCTGTTTTTAATTTCTGAAACCAGACGAAATTTACCTGTATTATCTTTTGTACTATAAAAATATTGTAGCTTAAGCCAATGAATTTTACAAAGAATTTCAGTTTTCAGCCAATCCATCAAATATTATTAATACATAAAGTTGCCCTTAGTTTTAATGTTACCATTAAGCTTGCTAGTCCCCCTTGTTGATGTTTGTCCAAAAAGCTGACTGTTTTAAAATAGACAGAGATAAACAAATCAGATCAAATCAAAATAGACATCAAACGTTTTTAAAATGTAATAAATCTGTGTGTATATAGTGTTGTCAATCAGTTCATTATTTTTACGAAATGTTTTTCTGTAAATGTTATCACCTTATATCTGTCAAAAATAGAGTGCAGTGTAAACAGTCAGTATCACATCATATGGTCTGGTATCACTAACTCAAGAAAGCATTGTTGGTGGGGGTGAGTCACCGTCGTAGTGGAGCAGTTTTTCATAGGACAGTTCTGGACGCAGGAATGCATTAAGGAAGCATTGGAGCAGTTTTTCATAGGACAGTTTTGGATGCAGGAATGCATTAAGGAAGCATTGGAGCAGTTTTTCATTTAAGACTTTTGCATGTGAGTTCAGGGTGCAGTCATTGTGTGCATTGGGTAGTGGAGCAGTTTTCTTTTATCACATTTGTATATGAGTTCAGGGTGCAGTCATTGTGGAAACTTTCCACCAGGTGGCGCCAGGAGCCTCTGCTCTCCATCAGGTGGCAGCCCGAGCAGGTGGAGTGCTGATCAGGGGATGGCCGCACCTCGTCCCTCTGCTGGTGGTAGCATTTGCAGTTTCTTTGTTGGTGGGGGTTTTGTTTTGAAGAGATCTGTGTCCCGCCAGTTGACTTTGTTTTGAAATAATGACCCCGACCAATGACCCTCACTCGACTGAAAACATTAAAATCTGCCCCAACAGTATTTAGGTAATAACTTGGCAGTAAATATTAAAAACAAAAACTTCCTTTATTAAAAAAAAATTCAAAAAATTTTGAGAAGGGGTAAGAAAAAAAAATAAATAAATAAAAAAAATAAAATAAAAAATAATTAAAAAAAATAATTAAAAAAATAAAATAATTAAAACAATGAAAGTTTACAATTTTAAATAATTGCTAATTATATGTCAATATTTGTTATGGTTTACAATATTTAATTTAATATGTTTTGCATACCTTCATAAATAATACTTAGGATGAGATAGGACAGATATACTCTAACAATTTACAAATATAGTCAATTAATAAGTGTGTAGTTTTCAATTAATGTTTTCTCAATGGAGGCCGCAGCCCGTAAAGTCAGCCTTTGGTCAAACATCAAAGCAGGAATGATTTTTTAATTACATAGCACCTCAAATTATGTCAAAAATGTGATTCTTCCAGATAGCTTCCCCACGAAACGGTCCAATCTTCCAGAGTATCGTAGTTCAATTCTGAAATGAGACTTCAAATGTCGAATTCAAAGGTTAAATATATTCAGGAGAGATTAAAATTATTTTTCTATTTATAAACATGGGAAAAAACTCCTTTTTAAATTATAATTAACACATTACTTCATCCCCAGGACGGGGGATAAGGAATTTGTCGTCTCCACTCCTTCTAATGGGTGATAGCCGCTTCTGAAAAGATATTTCAAGATTAAATAATGTTCTCGCGTACGAGAAAAATCATAAGTGAAAAACAATCATCTTATAACAAAATATTCCACATTAGTTGCTATTCAAATTATTCGTTTTTAATTAATTATTATTATTATTAAAATAAGAGTAGAGACTAAACTATTTAATCTAAAAACAATCCCAAAAAATTCAATATATTTTCTCATTAAACTTTAAAAGCAGATTTAATTAACGCACATACAAACGCAACAATGACGCATTTAACAACGTGTCTTTTATTGAAAAAATTGTAATTGCCTATTTGTAAAGGTTCCAAGGCTGTTACTATTTTTAATTTTTGGAAAAAGGGTGACATCTGGCGGTCAGCCAGAGTCATAGCAACTAAAATTTTCAAACTGACCTGCGTCATTAATTTATAAAAGGATGACACCTGGCGGTCAGCTAGAGTCATAGCAACTACAATCAGTCAAAGTTATTTATGTTCAATAAGCGTCATATATGCATTGAAATTTTATAATATCTTAAAACTATACCTCTCTATGTTATTTGTGTATTAATATTTGTTCGTTTTATATCAAACATAATTTTAAATATGACGTATTTGCACTCGTGAAGCCAGATTAAGTATTCAACATTAGTGCTTAAGAAATTTATATAAGGGGCTTATAAAATCCGTTACGGCAACAATTTATATAATGTCGTTCAATTATTTAACGCAGACGCTGAAACTCGCCGTTTTAGCGTGGAAATTTTATTAGTAATTTTACCGTCTAATTAATTTATCCCGTTCAGCGTTATTAAGCTGTTTCATCTGTTTTATTACGTAAATTTGTATCATACAGTTATTTTATTTGCAAAGCAACATTTCAGCATTAATCATTATTAAATACACTTTTCTTAAAGCAGTTAGACGATATGCTAACTAAAAAGACAGAGTTTATAATACAACAATTGAGATACAACAACTTTGAATATAATAACAAATCAGGTAAATTTCTTGCAAACCAACTTCAACGCAATCGGGAAAAATCTCTTATAACGGCTATTAAAGGGACAACTGGTGAATGTACACAATCACCAGAAGAAATTAATCAAATTTTTTATAACTATTATCGCAACCTATACTCAGAAACTAACAAACCTAACCCTGAGCATATTGAGGCATTCCTCAGTAGCTTAAATATGCCTCAGTTAACTACTGAATATAAAGATATGTTAGAAGCGCCACTTACTATAAACGAGTTGTACAGTGCTCTAGATAGTATGCCTAATGGCAAGGCACCTGGCCCAGATGGTTATCCGGCTATATTTTTTAAGCACTACTGGCTAATGCTTGCTCCGCTATTCTTAAGAGTAGTAACAGAAATTAAAACTAATGGTTACATACGTCCACACATGAATACAGCAGCAATTAAACTTTTATTAAAGCCAGAAAAAGACCCCACCCTTCCATCAAGTTACCGTCCGATTTCACTAATTCACACTGATATCAAAATTATTACTAAGGCTTTCACATCTAGACTAGAAACAGTAATCTCGACAATTATTCATAGCGACCAAACAGGCTTTATTAAAGATCGTCACTCTACTAATAATATTAGGTGGCTCTTTAACCTTATTAGCATGTCACAGCGGCATGATAAGAAGGCAGTTATTATATCGTTGGATGCAGAAAAAGCTTTTGACAAAGTTAACTGGTCCTTCCTCTTTGCTGTTTTAAATAAATTTGGCTTTGGGAAATCATTTATCTACTGGGTGTCAGTATTATATGATTCTCCCAAAGCTACAGTTACTACTAACGGGATTATATCTAAGAGCTTTATTTTACAGAGAGGCACAAGACAGGGATGCCCACTATCCCCTTTATTATTTGCAATATTTATCGAGCCACTTGCAATAGCCATACGCCAGGAAAGAAGGATTCAAGGAATTCACTCTGGGGTAACAGAACATAAAATTAATCTATATGCCGATGATATTTTACTTTATTTAGAAAACCCGGCGATTTCGTTAGGGGAAGTATTTAACTTAATAACTAAATTCTCACAGTTGTCAGATTATTCTATTAACTGGACAAAATCAACACTTGTACCTATTACAGAAAATTCATGGAACCCTGCAAGCCAGGACCCACATTACTCATTTCCTATAGGTAATTTAAAATACTTAGGCATAAAAATCTCACCTAAATTAACTGATTTAATTCATTTAAACTTTTCTCCACTTCTGGATAACATTCATAGTGACTTGGAACGCTGGAATAATCTTCCTATTTCTTTAATAGGACGAATAGCCACCGTTAAAATGAAAGTTTTACCTAAAGTAAACTATTTTTTCTCAATGATTCCATTTAAACCTACGGCTAAATGGTTCCAGTTGTTGGACTCAGCCGTTATAAAATTTTACTGGAAAAATAAAAGAAGCAAAGATTAGTCTATCTACTCTTCAGAAAAGTAAATCCAAAGGTGGTCTAGAGGCACCAAATTTTATGTACTACTATATAGCTAACCAGCTACAATATATCGTTCTATGGGCACAACCCAACAGAGATACTAACTGTTGGCTGGAACTAGAACAGAAGGATTGTAATAACCTCAGACTTCTAGATTTACTCTTTATTACAACATCGATTAAGCGACATAATTGTTTTAAAAACCCAATGATTTCCGCCACCCTGACTGTTTGGTGGAAGGCATTAGAAATTACAAAAGCCCAAGTGGAGCCCTGTGGGCTTTCTCCCCTATGGCATAACCCTGACTTTCGAATTAACAACCAAACGTTTTATTTAGGTGTGTGGGAGCAGAAAGGAATCACACATCTTCACCATCTCTTCTCAGATAATATGTTTATATCATATACATCTTTGCTCCAAAAATACAAAATAACAAACGGAAATTTTTTACATTATCTGCAAGTTAAAAATATGATAAAGAAACAAATTCCAACACTTCAGGGTACGCTCCAACCGCCTGGCTTAGCTAAAGATATTACCAAGCTTTCTCCAACAACAACAAAAAAACTTTCTAAAATATATAAGTTACTTTCATATACGGATAAAATGTCTTTACCCATCTCAAAATGGGAGACAGACTTGTCTATAGCTCCGGAATCTGACTTTTGGATTCAAGTTTGTGAAAATGCATTTAAAATGACAAAACACACAAATTTACAACTTATCCAATACAAAATTATCCATAGAACATACATTACTCAATATATGATGAAGAAAATGGGGCTCTCCGACTCCGACATTTGTCTCCAGTGTTTACAAAACACTACAGACACTTATTTTCATGCTTTATGGTTATGCACTCCGGTTATGTATTTCTGGACTAAAGTCTTAGAAAAACTTTCCGCTATCTTGGACTATAGGATACCTTTATCTCCAAACTTGTGTTTGCTAGGTGACCTAACAACAACTGACCTACCACATAAACAATTTCAATCTACACTTGTAGCCCTTACTATCGCTAAAAAAAACAATTCTTGTTAACTGGAAAAATAAACAAACTCTGAATATCGACCAATGGTCTAACCTCCTCATAAATCACATTTTAATGGAAAAAATATCGGCCTCAAATAAAAAACAAATATCAAAATTCATAGAAATATGGTCTACGTATATAGAATATTTTAACCTAATTCTGGTTATTTAATTCTGCCTGTTAGCGAGAGCCACCACATTGTGATAACTTACATTGATGTCTCTGCATTTGACAGTTTGTAACTAATGGTTGTATTTTTATAGTCAGGAACCCAGTTGCTGCCAACAGGATCGAGCAGATTCACCTCCAATGGGCACTAAGGGCTAATATTCGGATTCACTGCATGCCAGGGGACTAACTCTACAGGTGCTGTCCCCCCTGGCTGGGCATGGGCGGGTCTGCCCCTCTGTTGTTTGCGGGGTGGCGGCTGCGTCTTGGTCGTTCCCTGGGTCTCGTGGGGGGTGCTGTGTTGCGGGGCTCTCCCTGGTGTCCGGGGCGGCGCCGCCCCGGCGCGGTCCGTCGCTCTGGGTCCGGCGACGCGGGTCTTGGTTGGTGGGGGGGTGGTGGTGCCGGGGTGGGGGGTGCTGGGGTGGGGAGGGTGTCTGGGTATTTGGGGACCTGGGGGCGGTTGGGGCTGGGTTGGGGTGGGTGGCGGGGTGGGGAGGGGGGGGTCGTGGGGGGAGCGGGGGTTGTGGGCCGGTGGGGTGCCTGGTGGGCCTGCAGTGCCCCGTCCTGCTGCGTTGGGTTGGGGGCGCGGGCCGCGTTGGGGTGGGGGGCGCTCCTGCTCCGGGGTTTGCTCTCCGGCCGGTGCCCCCTGCGGGGCCCGGGGGTCGTCCTTTGGCGCGGCCGCGGCCTGGGGGGCCCTGAGGTGTTGCGCTTGCTCTGTCCTGGCGGGGGTCGACGGCTCCCCTCTTTGGTGGAGATTTTCATGCATGCTAGATCCACCACACCAGCATCTATCGAGACTCAGACACAATTTGTTTCTCCCTCAGGTCATTGATTCGGTGGAGGCTGGTGTCTGTGGATCTCACTCTGCTTCGTCTGTCCTTTCTACCTTTCCTCAGTTTCTCCTTTGGGCCCTTGAGGTTTCCCTGATTTGTTGGAGTTTAGATGTCTCTGGGGTTGGTGAAGGTTAGTGGCCCGGTGTGTGGTGTCTGGTCGGTGCTGGGCTTCGCTTTTCTTTCTTTTCTTTGGTCCCCCTTCGGGTCTCCTGGCGGCCCCACGACTCTGGCTGGATTTTGAAGTGTTCGGTTTAGGTGAACGGTATGGGAATTCTTTTTTTTTTCTTTCTCACGCACGCACGCACGCACGCACACACACACACACGCACGCACGCACAAACACACATAAAAAAAATTAAAAAAAATTAAATAAAATAAAAAGGGAGAACAATGATGATCACATTTCAAATGATCAATACTGAGATCTCCCAGAAAAAAGGAAAAAAAAAAAAAAAAAAAAAAAAAGGACAGGATAAAATTTATTTCAATCTTAATTATATTTTCCGTTATTTGACGCTTGTTAAATTTGGTCTTCTAATATTTTCCCAAATTCTCTTTTGAAATTTAAATAAATTGCTTGGGGCGCATTGTCGAATTTACTGGTTAAATTTAAAATTTTTCCCCTCTTTTTAAACAAAAAAGCAAGCAAAATTTATTTACTGCAGAACTTTATATATTAGTCTGAAAAATTCTCTAAAGCGATCTTTTCAGATGGGGGAATTATTGGTCGGTCTGGGTATGTCGTCGCGAAGGACACAAACAGTCCATGTTGAATTAAATAAATATAAAATTGAAAGTTAGTCTTAATGTGATAATTATAGATAGTCCGTGAGAATGAATGAAATTTACAGGAGGTCAATTGGGGATTTCCTTGACCATGGAGGAGGAGTAAGTTTTGGCAGAGATGGCGAAAATAAGGTTAATATGTTCCATTTCTATTTTTCCCTGGGGCCCTGGGGTTAGATGTTATTTTTTGATTTTATTTGTTGACGAAAGTTGCATTTATTTAATGGCTGGAAGCACATTCATGCCATATCTATAACAGTAAATATTATAATAAAACATTCCAATAATCATTACACTCTGTAAACAAAATTGGCCTCGTCAGATTTGAATTGGCTAAGATTTTCATTTTTGCATTAATGAATGTGCTTAGGTCATTAAAGTCAGCCAAAGGCTGGATTCTAATTGAATGTCACAACAAACAGATTTTTTTCCCACAGGACAGGACTACAGAACTTTACTAACATTTTCTAACTCCAAACTAATAAAACTGCCAGATGCTCTTTCAAAAAGAAGGGATGTGAATATGGATATTTATTAGTGACTAAATGAGAATATTCTGCACCCAGATGAGGTGATGAAAAGGTCAATATGGTCCAGTCCACGGGGGCACCTGGTTCCACATGTTGCCTATCAGACCAGCCGGGGGTCTGCCTTCTACTCAACCCCCACCTTCAGGAGCGAGCCACCAGACGAACCAACCGAGAAACCATTCAACTGTTTCTAGGAGCCACCTGACGAGCTGAAGACATCACTCAATGGAGATTGAGTTTCGCTGAGGACATCCCTCACTGGAGATAGGAGGAACGTATCCCTTTTCCGGGGCGTTCCACAAAGAATGAGTCACACCTTGGGAAAACAAATCCCGGTGATCAATCCCTATTCTCTGGCAGTTGATGTGGGTTTTAAAAGAGCTGAAGGATCCATCCATCCATTCCCTTGACTGCTTGTCCTCACAAGGATTGTGAGGGTACTGGAGCCTATCCCAACTGGCTTCGGGCAGTAGGCGGGGTGCAACCTGAACAGGTTGCCAGCCAATCGCAGAGCTGAAGGACTCTGTTTGAAAAAAAACAAACGCAAGAACGAAAACGGAACTGACAAACGTCAACAAAAATTTCCATAGCCCAAACGACAACAAGTCTTCAATTGCGTACATAATGACACTCTTTCTCATACTGACTGTCATGCCAATTTGCTATTTCTGAGATCCCCAACACATTGTCTTCATATATGATATGCTTATTTTACTGAAAAAATCTTTTAATGAATCACATTGTTTTTGACATATGACTGACCTCCTCTCCTGCTAAAAAGAATGTTTTCATTTTTTTTCTTTCTTATGTTGCACCTGCCATTGCGATGATGAAGATCCCGCTGGAATCTTTGTGTAAAGATGTTTAAATGTTTAGTTATTGGGCTTTATTTTAAATAAGCCCAAAGGGCGGACTGTTAGATATTATTAACATTTAAATTCTTTATTTTCATATATTAACCATTGTTATACATTATTAACATTTTAATTCTTTATATTAACCATGTCGAAATGTTTTGTAGATGTGAGGTAGTGTTGAACTTAGTATAATTTGACCTTAACCTAAGCTGGTAAATTGTTTGGTCTAAAAAATTCCTTCTCAGCGTTCTGTGCGAAAACACATTTAGCCCTTGAGAACAAAATCTGCTTGGAACACACACACCCCTGACTCTGTTTTCGCCATCGCTCACGGAAAAGTACCCAGAGAGTATGTTTTGTCTACCAATGAAAGAGAGGCGGTCTGTTTAACTATAAGAAGTCATTTTACACGCGGAAGAGACACATTCGTCACTCTGAAATTCCACCTGTTATGTGATGTTTGGAGTCTGTCACGATGTCCAGAGATCTCTGTTTTTTTTTATTAAATCATTTTTGCAAAGGTGTTTTTTCTTACATTAAATCTGTCTTCAAATTTTGGAACACGCAAAGAGGACAAATATATTTATTCCTCTTCAGTACGCACCTTGCCCAATGAATGTACCTGCTTGATACATTATGCACTCAGAATCGACAGAGGGAAATGAGATCACAGCAAGAGTGTTTACTTCCTGTTTTTATTTTTTATTTTCAACTGCACCATAGCAAGTAGTGTTTCTGTACTTTCGTATTTGTCTACCTTAGACTCTTTTTCATTAGCATGTCTCCTCAAATTATGCTTAAGATGTGACAACTACTGGTCAATCTCAGCATCGGGAAGAACCCTCCATGGACTGTGCCCAAGTCTTGGGAATGCCCCTCAAAATGGCTGAGCGGACACCAGATCTGGAATGACATACTCAGGGAGGGGAAACAAAGGTTAAATAATTTTCTCGCCTAAAAGCCTAATTATCAGGGAGGAAAGAGGAAAAAAATAATCAACATTAAAAAAATAAAATAAAATAAAAATTTCCATTCAACTATAAAAGCGGACATAATTGTATAAAAAAGAACATGGATATCACCTGCTATTAACATCTGTTCCGTAACAGCTTTCTGTACTGGTTGAAGCCAATTGGCAACACCAGATTGCATGGGAGAGAAGTTCTGCATAAACACACACTCATTTCAATAGTAGAGCAGAGCTATCCGCGGGGTGCCTGACACGATATGGAAAACCTGTTTTTCCACTTTCCCATTCGAAAGGCGAGTCCTCAGCGCGATTATCACAACAGTCTTATCTCACACACTCACCCTCATTTGGAGACAATGAAGAAATTCCATCCCCCTTCACAACAAGCTCCCATTCCTCCTTCCTCCCAGAGACAATCCAACAGTTTTTTTTTGTTTTGTTTTTAACAGACAACACTAGAACACAAGCCTTTTTCCATTTCACTCATAAACATCACCAAACACACAGTTGTAGACATTGAGAAAAAATAATAAAAAATATCCATTCTCGCAACACTTCGCATCCACTCCCCTTTTTTTCCTTTTAAATTTAACAGTTACTTCTTAACCATCTCCTGCTTTACTTTCGCTCCTCTCTATCTTTATCACTTAAACACACACACACTCCATCTTCACTTTGAGACACATACAAACTCACACGCGCACATGCTAGCTCTACCTCTTTCATCAAAGATACCAAACAAACAGCGGTTGATAATGGAGGAAACCAACCTTCCTCACAACAAGTCCTCATCCAATTATTCAACAATACTTTCATACCATCCCTATTTTTTGCAGGCATAATTCCCACACATACTTCACACGCAGTTTTAACCTGCCCTCCATTTCCATATTATTTACTTACTTCCTTATTTATTATTATATTCAATTATTATTAATTTATTTTTATTAATTCAGTGACGTCTCACTTGTGGTACCACAGTTCAATAGGTTATATTTATTCAACAACGTTGCTTCTTACCCCTCCAAAAAATTAAATAATAATAACAAACAAACATGTAATGCCTCAGAAATGCAAGGGCTTACTATCCCTCAGATTCAACAAAGAACGGGAATGCCATGTGTTTTCCTCGAATAAATATGTCCGGACCTCTCGATTCCTTCACAGTGGCCGAAGTTTTAACTCCTTACCTCAAAAACGCTTGACTGTAACCAAACAAAAGCATTCGATCCTAAATTTAGTAAATTGCCTCAGAAATGCAAGGGCTTACGGTCCCTCAGATTCAAATAAGAACGGGACTGCCATGTGTTTTCCATGATTTAATAAAACCACTGCTTCAACCTGTACACACATATCTCTTATTTCTCTTCACTTAGCTGCGCACAATTCATCGTAACGTTACTTCCGTACACAAAAACCTAGGTTCCCACGATACAAAGCCGCCTTGTATAGTTCAATGTCTTAGCAAAATCTAAAACCAAGTCTGAGAGTCCATAACGGAACGAAACAAACTTGTATTTTAAACTTTACTAATACCTGTTCACCTAGATCTCATGGACAATTTAGTAAAAATTTAGATGACGAAAACAGGTTTTAGAGTTCACAACAAGCAGGAATTCACTACGAGGATAATTGTCCTCATACCGTACAATTAATTTGGCATCAGAAGTCCTGTCTATTAAAAAAAACCTTCAACCAGCAACGTCGGGAGTCACCATTTTGTTGGAAAACGTTCCTTGTTTTCCACGCGTTCGTATTTTCAGAATCAGACTGGAGATCGGTGAATCAGGTTTCCTTCGAAGGATTTAATTTTACAGAAATTTCTGGACATCACAGACAGATACGGCCAAACGCCGCGGACTTTCCCCCTGTGTGTGGCCCCTCCCACTCGCAGTTGCCATTATACTCCCAGCATTCCAAAAAGCCCCTCCCCTTCCTCTTCCTCCAAATCCTCAGCCGCGCCTCTCGGCAGGAAACAGCCCCCCAAGCCCCCAGCCCTTAGCTAAAACAAACATCATTCAATACAAATGGCCAGATGGTCGATTGACATGTAAACAGAGCAAGCCAGACATCCTGTCTTCACCCCGACAGCTGGTTGATTACGTGAGATAAGGGGCAGGAAGAATCTTCAAACGTTTGGTCACTTATTACACTCATCAATCTTTGCTGAGTAAGTTAAAACAGTTATAATTAAATTGAAACAGAAGATTCTCTTCAATAGCAAGCTAAGCAAAGCTAAGCTAAACCGGGCCGAGAGATTTCGACGAGCACTGTCTGATCCGAATGTAACCAGACACGAAATGTAGTAAATATGTTTGACTTGAGTAAAGTAATGACGCACGCACAGTGTCGAGGTTTAAGTCCATTCAGTCCGAAATCAAGAAGAATCATATAGTGAAGCGTGACAGCGTGCGCATTGAAGAGGAATAAATTTATTTGTCCTCTTTGTGTGTTCCAAAAATATCAAGACAGATTTAATGTAAGAAAAAACACCTTTGCAAAAATGATTTAATCAAACAGAGATCTCTGGACATCGTGACAGACTCCAAACATCACGTAACAGGTGGAATTTCAGAGTGCCGAATGTGTCTCTTCCGCGTGTAAAATGGCTTATTATAGTTAAACAGACCGCCTCTCTTTCATTTGTAGACAAAACATACTCTCTGGGTACTTTTCCGTGAGCGATGGCGCAAACAGAGTCAGGGTCAGGGGTGTGTGTGTTCGAGACAGATTCTGTTCTCAAGGACCAAATGTGTGTTTTCGCACAGAACACTGAGAAGGAATTTTTTTAGACCAAACAATATGTTCCAGCTTAAGGTCAAATTATACTGAGTTCAACACTACCTCACATCTACAAAACATTTCGACAAGGTTAATATAAAGAATTAAAATGCTAATAATGTATAACAATGGTTAATATATGAAATAAAGAATTTAAATGTTAATAATATCTAACAGCGTGTACGCAAAAGCGGCCTGGAACGGAGTATCATCGTCGCGTGAAACCTACGGCAACTCCAGTTGGACAAACCCCATGTCCAGGGAAAACCAAAATTTAATAATATACAAATATATCACGCTGAACGATATATTTACCAGGAGAACAAAAGAGACATATTAAATCTGCATTTGGACGAATAAGAAACACGTGTAGTACCTGTACAGCGGTGGGAGTGCCCAATCAGGAGGTCTGTGTCACTGTTGAGCCCCCTTGATTAGATATATTTAATTGGCCTTTTACTTATTTACTCTATTTAGCAAATTATAACTTGTATCTATTTTTTAAAAGCTTTAATCAGGCAAAGTGCTATTTCGAAGTGGCCGGCATCTAGTCTGGCTCTGTCAGAGTTTACTGGCTGCCGTGAAGAAATATGATTGTTTGCTGTGTAAATCATTTAAAAGAATTGTTTGCCCCTATACAAAGTAATTGCAGCCTACTATAGGTATATTTCTGAAAAGAATATCATGGCAAGACAAAAATTATTTGTGGAGTAAAAAAAACAGTAGACGGCAAAATATACAGACAACTTAAAAAACTTTGCAACACGGAAGAAGAACCCCATTAGCGAATTTATTAGGGAAACGGATGACAGAGAGGCATGGAGGGCCATGATCACTGATGTCTGTAGCAGACCCAGCACATAAAGAAGAAATATACGCATATAACAGGGTTAAGTCAAGACACATACAATATACGATGCAAGTACACAGATCCTTCGTTCATTCAGCGGTAGACTGGATTTCTGCACCATTTTAAAAGTTAATCCATAAATGAGTTCATATCAAGCTTCATTAATCACGGCTATTCACACCAGCACACCTGTGCCTCTTAGCATTGGCATTACTTGAATACATTTGACCACAAACGGAGCAGGCAAAAGGCTTCTCTCCAGTGTGGGTTGTTGTGTGCATTTGTAAGTGTCCTTTTTGAGTAAAACATTGACCACAAACGGAGCAGGCAAAAGGCTTCTCTCCAGTGTGGGTTCTCGTGTGTTTGTTTAAGTATTCCTTGCTAGCAAACTTTTGACCACAAACTGAGCAAGCAAAAGGCTTCTCTCCAGTGTGGGTTCTTGTGTGCACTTTTAAGGTTTCTTTTCTAGTAAAACACTGACCACAAACAGAGCAGGCAAAAGGCTTCTCTCCAGTGTGGGTTCTTGTGTGTTTGTTTAAGTCTCCCTTGTAAGCAAACTTGTGACCACAAACTGAGCAGGCAAAAGGCTTCTCTCCAGTGTGGGTTCTTGTGTGCATTTTTAAGTCTCCTTTTTGAGTAAAACATTGACCACAAACGGAGCAAGCAAAAGGCTTCTCTCCAGTGTGGGTTCTCGTGTGCCTTTGTAAGTTTATTTTTTGAGTAAAACATTGACCACAAACCGAGCAAGCAAAACGCTTCACTCCAGTGTGGGTTCTTGTGTGCACTTTGAAGCTTGTTTTGTAAGAGAAACGTCGGCCACAAACTGAGCAGGGAAAAGGCTTCTCTCCAGTGTGGGTTCTTGTGTGCACTTTTAAGCTTATTTTTTGAATAAAACATTGACCACAAACGGAGCAGGCAAAAGGCTTCTCTCCAGTGTGGGTTCTAGTGTGCGTTGTTAAGTTTTTTCTTTGACTAAAACATTGACCACAAACTGAGCAGGCAAAAGGCTTCTCTCCAGTGTGGGTTCTTGTGTGCATTTTTAAGTCTCCTTTTTGAGTAAAACATTGACCACAAACAGAGCAAACAAAAGGCTTCTCTCCACTGTGGGTTCTTGTGTGCACTTTGAAGCTTGTTTTGTAAGAGAAATGTCGGCCACAAACAGAGCAAACAAAAGGCTTCTCTCCACTGTGGGTAATTGTGTGCACTTTCAAGCTTGTTTTGGAAGAGAAACGTCGGCCACAAACTGAGCAGGGAAAAGGTTTTTCACCAGTGTGGCTAATCATATGTCTTCTCAAATGAAAGTTGCTGCCAAAAGTTTGTTTACATAGAGAACATTTCCAACATTTGCTGCCAGTGTGACATGTCACGTCACCGTCAGACTGTTCGTCATCAGTGCGAGGAGAGTGTGGCGCGTCTTCAGCATCTGACATTAGAGCTAACCGGCTGTCTGCTTGTGATCCTCCACGGTGGTCCTCATCCTCTTCAGTTGTTATCAGTTGTCTTGAGCTGCTGCTTGAAGGCTCCGCCCCTTTGTTGTTTTCATATAGACATTCATCTTTAGTCTTCAAATGGAAATCAGTCCCGGGCAACTCTGTGAACTCCTCCTCCTCTTTGATGTATAGTGGCAGCTGCTCCTCTTTATTTATGTTGGGAGGGTGTGGCTGCTCCTCTTCTTTAACCTGGAGAGGCTCCAGGTTGTCCTCCTCTTTCACGCCAGGGAAGTCTGACTCCTGCCGCTCAGGACAAAGATATATTTCACAGACGTCTGCGGGACACAAGAGACACAAGGTTAGGTAAATGCACTTGATTGTGGGGTTATGTATTTTATATTTAAGATTATCACATGGGCCACGCGAGCGCAATAATAACAAAGCCGGGAAAACGTACGTGTGTATACGTGTATGCATGTATGTATGTATGTACGTACGTATGTGTGTAGAAACAACACATTTGCCTCAGCTAGTAAAAAATAAAAAAAGAGCAATTGCTTAGTGCTGTGTACAAGTGTCACAGCAATGTGAAAATTGAAAAAGCAGTTCTGAGAAATTCAATTAAGATCTGAGTAATGTACCAAAGCGACAGACAAAAACTGTAAACGTAAGGTAACAAAGTGGGCGGATGAAGATTCCTTTCAAAATAAAATAATACATATTGTTGAAAAGTGTTGATTAAGCAAGCGACAAACCTGCTCTGTTCAACACAACACGAGGCTGCTTGCACACAGCGTCCAGCAGCTGACGTTGTCGCTCGTTCTCCTCCTGTGCTCCACAAAGCTTTTTCGCACGTCACGTTCGTTGCAGCACACATATTCACGATATCGGCGACACTCTATTTTCACACTTGGCGTCTGCTGAGCCAATGAGTCGCTAAAAAAACGCGTCTCCTTTTTTTGGTGGCTAGCAAGCTAAGCAAAGCTAAGCTAAGCAAAGCTAAACTAAGCTAAACTAAGATAAGCTAAGATAAGCTAAACTAAGCTAAGCTAAGCTAAGCTAAACTAAGCAAAACAGGGCCGAGAGATGTTGACGAGCACCGCCTGATATGAATGTAAGCAGACACGAAATGTAGCAATTATTTTTTGACTTCTCTAAAGTAGCGACGCACGCACAGTGTCTCTGTTTAAGTCCATTCAGTCAGAAATCAAGAAGGATTATATAGCGAAGCGCGAAAGCGTGCGTGTCGACGCCAAAGCGGCCTGGAACGGAGTATCATCGTCACGTGAAACCTACGGCAACGCCAGCTGGACAAATCTCATTGTCGGGGAAAACCATGATGTAATAATTAAACAAAAAGATAACGCGGAACGATATATTTACCCAGGAGAACAAAAGGGACACATTAAAACTGCATTTGGACGAATAAGAAGCACGTGTAGTACCTGTACAGCGTTATTTTAAAGCTGTAAAGTCGTGCTCCTCAACAAAATTGCTAATCAGCGCAGAGCAGCGCATCCACGAACCTGAGCACTTATGACACGTAAAAACAAATCTGTATTCCTGAAGCGAAAACATGAAGAGTATTAACTAGAGATGGGACGTTTGACACTGAGACTCCGGAGCATGTGTCAGCCGAGTGACACAGACTGCTCGAAACAATGTAACAAAAGCCCGGATGACACCACCGTGATCACGTGCTGATGACGTTTCCAGTGGCTCTGCAGTACCTCTCAACACCAGCATCTTCAGTCCCCTGTGAGAGGATTTTCTCAAAGGCTGGTGAAATTGTCACAGCCAGAGAAGAAACCGCTTGAAGCCGAACACAATAGAGCAAATATTGTTTCTTGAATAAGAACTTGTAAAACAAATAAATATAAAAAGTTGGGCACAAGCACAATTCCCTCATGTAGATATTTGGTTCACTTTACCTTCCATGTGTAGCTGATGATCATTAGACAGACACAAATGTAAGACTGAATGTACTGGTGTTATGTTGGAATATAAAATCAGGCGAATCACTTTGAAGATTATAGCTGCTATGACTCCAGCTGACCACCAGATGTCACCGGTACGATCTATCTTATGGGGCTTTGAAACTTTGACTCTTTTTCCAAAGCAATCAGCCGAAAGCCTCAAAAGCGTCACAAGGCTTCATTGTCCCATCTCTAGTTACAACAGTTTGATGACCTCTAAATATAGGTGCGTGTGTGTTTGTGTAAAATAGTGGGCTTGAGGACCCGGGGGAACATTCTAGGGGCTCTGGGACCTGAGGAAAGGAAGGAGTGGCGCCCGTGAGATCCCACATTGATTGCTGCAGGTGCGCATGTGGCCACATAGCCACAGACACGAAGACACCCAACATATTGCACAAGAGAATCTACACCCATACTACGCCTGTCGAGTAAGCTGCTCGGAGTAGCAGGGAATCCGTCAAGACGGTAAGCATATAATAAAATTACCTGTCATAAGTTTACTACCCGCTGATATCTCTCACATACAATTAGGGCTCCATTTCAGCCTCCCGGCACCTGCGCAACACCCCGGAAGCAAGGTAGCATTTGGGAGGGAGCATTTTCCAAAAGGTAGTGATGGCAAAATGAAGCCCCATAAAGCAGCAAAGCCCTGCAGGCAATACTTCACACACACGTCGGGCCTTCAAGATGATTCATTTCCTCGACTACGCTATCATGTGGACAGAAAAATGTATAACATGCTTGGTGCATGCAATAAAATGGTGGGGTGTAAATCATGCTCTGAATAAAAAAATATATATATTTGAAGAGTGCTTTAACATGAATTGTTCTGTGCTGCATTGTGCTTATGCAACAAGTGAAATAAGGAGGTAAAATAAAGTGCTTATTCATTTTTATTTAACTCTTTGACTGCCAGACGTTTTCAGAAACTGGTTGTCCCCAGTGCCACCTGATTTAAGCATTTTGACTGATCTTTCAAGGTCCACAGAAAATGTTGTGTTTGGACTATGGAAACACACATACTACCAAATGAAAGATTGGACTCTCATCTTTCATCAGAAAGTTTGTTTCTACCTTATTCCGTTCTTCAGTAATCAACAATAGAAAATGGTTACTTTCACCGAAATGCTCTGTTTTGAAACAAAAAGTGGAGAAAAACGGCATTTTGTGAAACTATGTTATTTCATGCACTCTAGTGAATTCTACACTTCTTTTTGTCCATGAATGATGCCACAAAAACCTAAATGGTGCTTTACTTCTGTAAAACGCTTTCACCAACAATGAAAAAGTGTTTTTTGATTGCAAAATACGTTTATTTCAATTCAACAGTGTAACAATTTGACAAAACTATTTACAAATGTGTGCAACTGTGGTACTACTTACAATTATGTGGATGTTTCAAATACAGTTTTTCTTTTTATAACGCTCTCCTGCGTGCAAGGAGACGCCGCTGGACTCGCACAACAGTTTACTTTCACTTTGTCCGTTTCGCGTGCAGACGTTACACGTTACACTTTCCTTTTTTTCCGGGGAATAAACAGCAAGTAGCAGACTGTACACATTCCAACGATGAATATGCATTGGACTCGGGGCACTCTCCGTCGTCCGATCGAACGTCCGCCTGTGCGTGCTCGATTGTGCTCCGCGTTTATGACGCCGTCATAGCCGCCGCGTCAGCGGTTCCAATTTCGCCGTCAAGCTCGGATTCACCTTCATCATCATCGATGATGATCATCGTCGTCATCAATGTGCTCTTTAAGCGTTGGTCGATCCCTTTGGTCTTGTAAGTGTAGAGCTGCTTTGCAAACGGGCACCACTTCCTCCTCAGCCATCTAGCTCCCCCCCCCCCCCCGCCCCCCACGTCTTCTACTGCCGCGTCAATGCTTTCCATCCACGGAGTCATCATCATCATCATCATCGTTGTCATCAATGTGCTCTTTTAGCGTTGGTCGATGCTTTTGGGCTTTGAAAAAAACGGCTCGGGCGTGAGCTCCTCGCAAACGGTCGCCATTTTTCCTTTGTTTTCAATTTCTGATCTCCTGCTCGACGCTCTAGCTCCGCCTCTACTGACGCCCACCCGATCTTGTCAAAAGACAGTCATCGCTGCCCTCTAGGGGCCAAAAATAGTCCTTAGACACAACAGACCTAATTGAAACTTTCACCAGAGATGCGGAAGGCTTCCCCCCACCCGTTTCAAAAATAAAAAATAAAAAAATAAAAATTGGATGACGTCTTTTGACGTCATTGGCAGTGCTCCGTAGGTTTTTACTTGACGTCTTTAAACGTCAGTGGCAGTGAAAGAGCTAGATGTATTTAATTGGCCTTTTACTTATTTACTCTTTTTAGCAAATTATAACTTATCTATTTTTTAAAAGGTTTAATCAGGCAAAGTGACCGGCATCTAGTCTGGCTGTGTCAGAGTTTAGTGGCTGCCGTGAAGAAATATTATTGTTTGCTGTGTGAATCATTTGAAAGAATTGTTTGCTCCTATACAAAGTAACTGCAGCCTACTATAGGTATATTTATGCAAAGAATATCATGGCAAGACAAATTAAACGTGGCAAGATATGTGGAGTAAAAAAAAAACAAGGCGGCAAAATATACAGACAACTTAAATAACTTTGCAACACGTAAGAAGAACCCCATTAGCGAATTTATTAGGAAAACGGATGACAGAGAGGCATGGAGGGCCATGATCACTGATGTCTGTAGCAGACCCGGCACATGAAGAAGAAATGTACGCACATAACTGGGTTAAGTCAAGACACATACAATATACAATGCAAGTACACAGATCCTTCGTTCATTCAGCGGGAGACAGGATTTCTGCACCATTTTAAAAGTCAATCCATAAATTAGGTCATATCAAGCTTCATTAATCACGGCTATTCTCACCAGCACACCTGTGCCTCTTAGCTTTGGCATTACTTGAATATCTTTGACCACAAACAGAGCAAGCAAAAGGCTCCTCTCCAGTGTGGGTTCTTGAGTGCACTTTTAAGATTTTGTTTCTAGTAAAACACTGACCACAAACAGAGCAGGCAAAAGGCTTCTCTCCAGTGTGTATCCTTGTGTGTTCGCTTAAGTTTCCCTTGCTAGCAAAATTTTGACCACAAACGGAGCAGGCAAAAGGCTTCTCTCCAGTGTGGGTTCTTGTGTGTTGGTTTAAGTCTCTCTTGTGAGGAAACTTGTGACCACAAACCGAGCAGGCAAAAGGCTTCTCTCCAGTGTGGGTTCTTGTGTGCATTTTTAAGGTTCCTTTTTTAGTAAAACATTGACCACAAACCGAGCAAGCAAAAGGCTTCTCTCCAGTGTGGGTTCTTGTGTGCACTTTTAAGATTTCTTTTCTAGTAAAGCACTGACCACAAACAGAGCAGGCAAAAGGCTTCTCTCCAGTGTGGGTTCTTGTGTGCACTTTCAAGCTTTTTTTGTAAGAGAAACGTCGGCCACAAACTGAGCAAGCAAAACGCTTCTCTCCAGTGTGGGTTCTTGTGTGCATTTTTAAGTCTCCTTTTCGAGTATAACATTGACCACAAACGGAGCAAGCAAAAGGCTTCTCTCCAGTGTGGGTTCTTGTGTGCACTTTCAAGCTTGTTTTGTAAGAGAAACGTCGGCCACAAACTGAGCAAGCAAAACGCTTCTCTCCAGTGTGGGTTCTTGTGTGCACTTTTAAGATTTCTTTTTTTGTAAAACACTGACCACAAACAGAGCAAGCAAAAGGCTTCTCTCCAGTGTGGGTTATTGTGTGTATTTTTAAGTTTCCTTTTTGAGTAAAACATTGACCACAAACGGAGCAAGCAAATAGCTTCTCTCCAGTGTGGGTTCTTGAGTGCCTTTTTAAGTTTCCTTTTTGATTAAAACATTGACCACAAACGGAGCAAGCAAAAGGCTTCTCTCCACTGTGGGTTCTTGTGTGCGTTTGTAAGTGTCCTTTTCTAGTAAAACACTGACCACAAACGGAGCAAGCAAATAGCTTCTCTCCAGTGTGGGTTCTTGTGTGTTTGTTTAAGATTCCTTTTTGAGTAAAACATTGACCACAAACCGAGCAAGCAAAAGGCTTCTCTCCAGTGTGGTTTCTTGTGTGCACTTTTAAGCGTATTTTGCGAGAGAAACGTCGGCCACAAACTGAGCAGGGAAAAGGCTTCTCTCCAGTGTGGGTTCTTGTGTGCACTTTTAAGCTTATTTTTTGAGTAAAACATTGACCACAAACCGAGCAAGCAAAAGGCTTCTCTCCAGTGTGGGTTCTTGTGTGTGTTTGTAAGTGTCCTTTTCTAGTAAAACACTGACCACAAACAGAGCAGGCAAAAGGCTTCTCTCCAGTGTGGATTCTTGTGTGTTTGTTTAAGTCTCCCTTGTAAGCAAACTTGTGACCACAAACTGAGCAGGCAAAAGGCTTCTCTCCAGTGTGGGTTCTCGTGTGCACTTTCAAACTTGTTTTGTAAGAGAAACGTCGGCCACAAACTGAGCAGGGAAAAGGTTTTTCACCAGTGTGGCTAATCATATGTCTTCTCAAATGAAAGTTGCTGCCAAAAGTTAGTTTACAAAGAGAACATTTCCAACATTTGCTGCCAGTGTGACATGTCACGTCACCGTCAGACTGTTCGTCATCAGTGCGAGGAGAGTGTGGCGCGTCTTCAGCATCTGACATTAGAGCTAACCGGCTGTCTGCTTGTGATCTTCCACGGTGGTCCTCATCCTCTTCAGTTGTTATCAGTTGTCTTGAGCTGCTGCTTGAAGGCTTCGCCCCCGCCCCTTTGTTGTTTTCATATAGACATTCATCTTTAGTCTTCAAATGGAAATCAGTCCCGGGCAACTCTGTGAACTCCTCCTCCTCCTTTTTAATGTATAGTGGCAGCTGCTCCTCTTTATTTATGTTGGGAGTGTGTGGCTGCTCCTCTTCTTTAACCTGGAGAGGCTCCAGGTTGTCCTCCTCTTTCACGTCAGGGAAGTCTGACTCCTGCCGCTCAGGACAAAGATATATTTCACAGACGTCTGCGGGACACAAGAGACACAAGGTTTGGTAAATTAACTTTATTGTGGGGTTATGTATTTTATATTTAAGATTATCACATGGGCCACGCGAGCACAATAATAACAAAGCCGGGAAAACGTACGCGTGTCGATGTGTATGTATGTACGTGTAGAAACAAGATTTGCCTCAGCTTGTAAAAAAAAAAAAAAGAGCAATTGCTTAGTGCAGTGTACAAGTGACACAGCGATGTGAAAATGGAAAAAGCAGTTCTGAGAAATTCAATTAAGATCTGAGTAATGTACCAAAGCGACAGACAAAAACTGTAAACGTAAGGTAACGAAGTGGCCGGATGAAGATTCCTTTCAAAATAAATAAATACATATTGTTGAAAACTATTGATTAAGCAAGCGACAAACCTGCTCTGTTCAACACAACACGAGGCTGCTTGCACACAGCGTCCAGCAGCTGACGTTGTCGCTCGTTCTCCTCCTGTGCTCCACAAAGCTCTTTTTCGCACGTCACGTTCGTTGCAGCACACATATTCACGATATCGGCGACACTCTTGCTCATACTTGGCGTCTGCTGAGCCAATGAGTCGCTAACAAAACGCGTCTCCTTTTTTGGTGGCTAGCAAGCTAAGCTAAGCTAAGCTAAGCAAAGCTAAACAGGGCCGAGAGATGTCGACGAGCACCGCCTGATACGAATGTCACCAGACACGAAATGTATTAATTATGATTGACTTCTATAAAGTAGCGACGCACACACAGTGTCGAGGTTTAAGTCCATTCAGTCTGAAATCAAGAAGGATTATACAGCGAAGCGCGAAAGCGTGCGTGTCGACGCCAAAGCGGCCTGGAACGGAGTATCATCGTCACGTGAAACCTACGGCAACTCCAGCTGGACAAATCTCATTGTCGGGGAAAACCATGATGTAATAATAAACAAAAAGATCACGCGGAACGGAATAGGTGTGTGTGTGTGTGTGTGTGTGTGTGTGTGTGTGTGTGTGTGTGTGTGTGTGTGTGTGTGTGTGTGCGTGTGTGTGTGTGTGTGTGTGTGTGTGTGTGCGTGCGTGTGTGTGTGTGTAAAATAGTGGGCTTGAGGACCCGGGGGAACATTCTAGGGGCTCTGGGACCTAGGGAAAGGAAGGAGTGGCGCCGTGAGATCCCACATTGATTGCTGCAGGTGCGCATGTGGCCACTGAAGGATTAAATTATAATTTGTAATTTTTTGCGTGTTCAAATAAATCAAAAATGAGATTCTTGTGAAGAGGGTCCTTGCAAGTTGATTTATTACAGAGATCTCTGGTCACACAATTGAATATCACCAAAGCAGTGTCATCCAAGAATGTGTGTCCTCTTTTGCCCACACAGCCTTTTTATTCAAAACATCAGGAAACGCCTCTGTCATCCCGTGAGGTACAGAATGAGTTTGCATTTTGCCAGTAAACTAGATCGTCCTTGAACTTTCACATTTAGACAAAACAGGTTCTCAGTATGCTAGATTGAACTTGGACTTTCACATTTAGACGAAACAGGTTCTCAGTATGCCAGATTGCACTTTCTTCACATTTCGACAAAACAGAATCTCAGTATGCCAGATTGCACTTTCTTCACATTTCGACAAAACAGAATCTCAGTATGCCAGATTGAACTTTCTCAAACAGGACAAAGAAAGGGAATTTAGACAAAAGAAGATAACAGATAGGTTAAGGTCGAGTTATATTGAGTTTAACATTTATTACACCTGCTCTACACATCTATAACTAAATTCAAAATGGTTAAAATATAAAATAAAGAATTAAAAATGTTAACAATGTTAACACCACATAGCCACAGACACGAGGACGCCCAACAAATTGCACAAGAGAATCTAGACCCATACTATGCCTGTCGAGTAAGCTGCTCGAAGTAGCAGGGAATCCGTCAAGACGGTAAGCATATAATAAAATTACCTGTCATAAGTTTACTACCCGCTGATATCTCTCACATACAATTAGGGCTTCATTTCAGCCTACCGGCACCTGCACAACACCCCGGAAGCAAGGTAGCATTTGGGAGGGAGCATTGTCCAAAAGGTATGACCTGTTTACTTAATTGAATACAATTGTCCTATCAAGAGTCGTTTATCTATATTTACCTTCATTATTATTATTTAAGTATTATAATAATGGGATAAGCGGTAGAAGATGGATGCATTCATTCAGTTACACAACGCAAGAAACAATGTTTGTCTTTGTAGGAGGGCCCAACCAGGAGCTCTGTGCCACTGTTTATCCCCCTGACCCGTTTTATGTAATTGGCCTTTTACTGACCCCCCCCCCCCCCCCTCAGCATCCATATTCAATAAAGGCTTTATAGGGCAAAGTGCAATATAGATGTGGCCGGCACCCAGTCTGGGTCTGCCGCGAGGGAATAATATTGTTTGTTGCGTGACTCCGTTAAAGAATTGTTAGCTGTGTGATCTTTGCGGATTGAGATATAACCGACACAGCTAAATTGCGCCACACTCTTGTCCATCGCCTGCGCCTGGCATTTCAAATCAGCTCAGATAGCAGGGTTGTGTGTCATTTGCAATCACCACACAAGAGAACCGGTGTTGATTGTGCCACCGTTTGATGCCCTGCAAACAGCACCGAGTCATTTCTGTAGCGATGCGCGCTTAATGCATACACGCCCTCACATGCTGTTTCTCCCACGGCCCCCGCTCCCCCTTGTCTATTCCCCAGGCCTGAATCCCTCTTTTGCTGCGGAACGGGTGGAGAGGAACCAGGAGCCACCAGAGCAAGGCAATAATGGCACACAGGTAATTGCACAGCAGCCCAGCATGAATCAACCCTCGACAGATTTATATGGCGGGAAAAATGCTCAAGCTACCGAGCTTCATCGGGATAGTAAAAAAAATTCAAATACCAATGGCATTGATTGCAAATAGCTGGAGCCTTGCGACAGAGGTACAAACCAAGGGGAAAAGTAAAGCGAAATGGTGCCCCATAGAAAAACTGATGCACAAAACAGTAGCAACTGAAGGAATATTTTGATTACTATATTAAGTGTAATCTTTGCGTGTCCAAAATAATTGTATTCGAGATCTGATGAAGAAGGTTCCTTGCAAGAATTTATTTAGAAGCTTCTAAAGACAAAGTCAGGACACCACATCTGAATGCAACGCGGGGCCCCAAGTCTATAACAATCTACAGAACATCGACTCATTTATACTCAAAAGATAAAAGGTTCCTCTTCCCGCCTCTTGATTGAACAAAGGACAGACATGTCGACTCCTAGTTGAACAAAGGTGTAATGTTGTTAGTAAGCAGACGTTTACATACAGACATGTCGACTCCAGGTTAAACAAAGGTGTAATGTTATTAGTAAACAGACATTTACATATAGTTCCCCTTCTTGACTGGGGGAACAAATGCAATCAGGATCTGACCCCAGACTTTTAGTCTCTAATGACAAAAGACTCTGATAGCATCATGCACATTCTATCTTCAATAGCTTTGGGGGTACGAAGATCAATAAGAGTTCACAAAATCACCATCCCACTGTATTCTTTTAAACACTCATGATTATATCACATTGATATGCCTATAAGTAAATTCAAAAAACAGTAAAACCACAAATTGAAAATGTTAAATGTCTTCACAACCTAAATAAATGCTACACCCAAACACAAAAGGCATTGGAAAACAAGCAATTCCTATGTGAGCGCCGATAAAGCTAACTTGTAACCAAATGAGCTCCAAGTAGTAGCAGCTGGTTCTTTATTGAACATATAGACACAAAGAAAATGAAGAGTTTATATGTCAAAGAGGGGTAGGAGGAAGCCAAAAACGTATCTAGTCCTACCCGCTATTAGTTTTCATGCAGGTAAAAAAAGGCAAAGTCTAAACGTAACCACATATACAAGTGCACATGAAATCAACAGACACATACTTGACTCACCGAGGCAATTTTCAGCAGCTATTAATATATTGCCCAGAAAGAATTAGTCAAAGCCATATTTAAGTCTTGCATACAAATGACTACAACCTTCTCACCTGCGCTGAGGAAGCAATGACCTTTCATGCTCCAGGTTGCTGACGAAACCCAGAAAACAGGTGATGCAATGTTAGTTGAGAGTAAGGGAGAGAAGTGCAAGATGCAATTGACTGTATATAAAAAAAAAAGCAGTTAAAAGCCAATTTGTGCAAAATACGAATATCCCACTGTAGAAGAAGGCTCAATGAGTTAAGTATCCCTTTAATGTTAGGCGGGGTTAATTGTATACAGTATATGTGTTGTGCATAAATATGGGTTGATTACGCTTGTGGCCACGCCCGAAGCCTCGCGAGACGGGCTTCCTACGTCATCGCCAACACATAGTTTCGCGGGTGATTCGAAATAAAAGGGCGCACCGAGACGACAATGAGCTCACAGGTGACGCTGACACACCCAACTGGCATCTTCAAACCTCAATCGGATTCGTTTTGCAATGGACCAGTCCACAACGAAAAAGAAGAGAACATCCCCTGTCCGGGATCATTTTGAGCAGATCTTTCCTTAAAAGGTACAAATTATAATAACCAGTGTGAATATTGAAAGATATTATAACATTTTTAATACTTCATTTTATTTTATTAACCATTATGACCAAAGAATGTTTTTTTTTTCTTTCTTCTTCCCTTTTATTCTACTGTTGCACCTGCCATTGCGATGAAGATCCCGCGGGAATCCTTTGGTAAAAATGTTTAAATATTTAGTTGTTGGGCTTTATTTAAAAAGCCCAAAGGGCGGACTGAAAGATATTATAACATTTTTAATACTTCATTTTATTTTATTAACCATTATTATCATTCCAATTCTTTATATTAACCTTGTCGAAATATTTTGTGTCCTGTGCAGAGCAGATGGTGTTGATTTCGGTATAATCTGACCTTAAACTGGGTCATACTATTTAGTCTAAAAAAGTTCCTTCTCAGCGCTTTGTACACGCACATTTCGGTCTTGAAAACAAAATTTGCTTTGAAATAACACACACACACACTCTTTACTTTCTTCATCAGTCACGGCCACCGTAAATTTGGTTCAACTTGTTTGTGAGATTTTGTTATGGGGAAAAATAGAACCTTCAACTAAAAACATATTCAGTCCCAAACACACACCCAAATCTGACCTTGTTTACGCCACTGCTCTCGGAAAAGTACCAGAGAGTATGTTTAGTCTATAAATGAAAAGGAGGAGGTCTTTTTAACTATAAGAAGCTATTGTACACGTAGAAGAGTACATTTGACGCTCTGAAATCCCACGTTGTTTAAGTGATGATTAGAGGCAGTTATTTGTCCAGAGATTCTCTGATTGATTAAAAATCATTTTTGCAAAGGTGTATTTTTCTTACATTAAATCTATCTTCATTTTTGGAACACGCAAAGAGGACAAAATTTACTTATTCCTCTTCAATATATATTGTAAATTATTGTGACAACACAGTGTATCCCTCGTTTTAATGTCTTTCTTCTACTTGCTGATATTCCAAAAGGTGAAGTGTAAACTTGGTTCTAAAGAACACTTCATCTATGTTGAGGCATTCTAGGGCCCTGCATGAAAATGAGGAGACAACTCAAATAGAACCACGCCCAGCCATTTTAACATGCAATGAAAAAACAGCATAGCCTACCATGTATATTCCAAATGTGACAGATGAAATGAATGACATCTATCATTAATAGGCCTACTCTGTTTCTGTTAAACTGCAGCGGATAAGAATGCAGTGGAGGACGTAGGGTTCAGGAAGCTTATCCAAGCTTTCGACCCTACATATGTTCTCCCCACCAGGCAGGTGTGTATTAAAGGAATATAAGAGTTTGTGTGAGTGCGGGTTGCAGGAATGGAATGTTTCTCAACAAAGGATGCTAATTGCAAGGGGAGATGCAGAGCCGCGATAAGCTCAAAGTATGTTGTAAATCACATTTGTTTTACACCGGGGCGGAAAAGTACAAAACAGGAGAAGCCATCCAGTGACGCTGCGGATGAAGATCGGCCAATGAAAAGCAAGCTAAAGTTAAACTGCAGAAAACACGTAGCCAATAGAATAATGTCAGGATGCCTTTGTTTCTGTGTCATTTAAATACTGTGTAGTATAACTATTCACTGGGGCAACTCGGATGAGACTACGTCGGCTGCTTGAGACAGAGACGTATAGAATTGTATTGATAGGGACCCGGGACCCCAGCTGTTTTGTATTAGATTTGAGTGTTAGGAATAAATCCACTCGTGTGTGAAAATGCCGGCTTCCTGATACCTTTCTATTGCAGAACGAGCACGCTATTGTTGGATGGGTGATAGTTTGGTAAGGTCACAAATTGGAGTCAGATTATTAACTTGAGTTTATATTAATATAGAAATAAATTCCAACAGTATGAGAGCACATGAATCATTATTCCCCCATAACTGCTCTTCCAATAGTGTTCTTTCTCCTTTCCTTTAGACTTTGACCAGACCAGCAGGCAAAGGAGAAGGCCCAAGAGCTTGTAGCAAAGTCCTCTGCAGTGAGCATAAGAGCAGATATGTGGACCAGCATCAACACAGATGCATATCTGGCAGTCGTTAAATCGGCACTCATGGCACAATGGGGCATTGCCACCAAAGTAACTTGCCTTGTGACAGATGGTGCAGCCAACATGGCGGCATGTGCCAGACACATGAAATCTAATGGTGAAGAAGGCTCTGGCAGAAAACACTGAGCTGTCTGAGATCCGTCTTCAGTGTAGGAGTATAGTTGGCTATTTCAAAAGCAGTACCACTGCAAAAGTGAATTCCTTTATTACACAGCAGTATTCAAATTAATGCTGAATGACTTGAATAATGTTTTGTTTCCTATTTTATTTTTTATAGACAAGGCTGAGACAGGTGCAGGAGCAAATGAAGCCTAGAGCCTGTGCTGAAGCTCATTCAAGAGGTAAGTTGACATCCATAACTGCTTCCACTCTCCTTTCAAACAATAATGACCTTTTATTTTCAGGTGGAGAGGCGCTGGAACAGCACCTTCCACATGCTGCAACGCATGTACAACCTCAGGGAAGCCGTAGGAGCAGGCCTACACACCGACATCCCACCAGTTGAGGCTCATTTCTGAGAGTCTGCAGGCGCTGTCCCAATTTAATGATGCCACCGTAGAGCTCTCAGAGAGAGGAGAGTGTCTGGGTTCAAGGTCATACCACTTTTGGCCATGCTGCACCACACCTTGGAGGATGACATGGGAACCATACAAATGGAGGTGAGCAAAGCAATGGCTGAGGGTCTTCAAATAACAACTGAGCATCATGTCACTGGTAACACTGCTCGATCCCAGGTTTGTATCAGTTGACTGTTTTTCCTCATCTGTCTACTAGTACCAACAAATGAGCAACTGCCTCTTGTTGAATAGTTCACAACTGCAATGAGTCTCACTGTCATTTGCAGGTTCAAGAAGATAGGCTTCTTTAGCCCCAATAAAGCACAAGAGGCTGAGAGGAGGCGCACAGCTGAATGTGCGACAGTGATCCGGCACAGGGCATCTTCCGCCTCCTCCCCATCATCTTCATCAACACAACCGGCCTGTGGAGCAAGGTAATATTCGATACATTCTAATGGTGTTAATTAAGCAATAGGAAATGAGCGGCAGTGCATTATTGTGGGATAAGGCATTCTTTTGCTCCCATCTCTACGATGGGCAGCCAGAACTGCCTGTTGGCTGTTAGTTGTGTCTTAGGTGACAAACTGTGGCGGCGATTGGACCACACAGTCATGCACAGGAGGACACAGAGTGAGACCGCTGAGGTCCACACTTACCTGGGGGAACCCAACATAAGCAGGATGTCAAACCCCCTGGACTACTGTGAGCTGCACAAACATGTCTACCCAAACCTCTACAAACTAGCAATAACCTTTCTCTGTACCCCGGCCTCATCCCTTGCGAAAGACTAAGATCTAAAATGACAAACCTTTTAAAGCCCAAAACTTTGGAAATGCTAGTTTTCCTCACTAAAAATGAATGAAATGTGTGTCTTGTTTATGTCAATGTCTAAAATAAAGCAATCATTCTTTCAAGTACATTCATATCACAACTCCCTGCCCTTTTGACCCCATCAAATCCATGGTATCATTTTAATCACTGTCTGTCATGACATTTATTTTCCACATGAGGGTGCAATAGCACAAATGAAGCCTCATGATGCTTCAGCCCAGGAGCGAACCAGTTGGATGGAAGGCCTCATTGCTTCAGTTTACCATCACTATGTTCCATCAATTGTAATGTATTTGTGGATTAACAAGTGTTTTCAGTATGGACACAATATGTTTGTTTTGCAATGCATTTGTGTACTAAAGTACCATGCATCTATTACAGTGGAACTATTGAGGTTCAAGTGTTGTGTGCACAGTATGACGGTTTAAGTGCTTTCAAAATATCAACTGTTTCATAGCAATAACAAATGAGCAGGAGATGAGACTGGGCAAATCAAGGGCTTTATTACAAGATCTAATGGAACAAATTTCAGATGACTTGACTGGTGCGGATAGCAGTGATGGTCGGCAGGTAGAGGGGCAATGAGCAGGACCACATGCTGTCTGATTAGCAACTGTCACGTCTTGAGAAGGGAGGACCCAGATGCAGTGAGGAAGGCGAGCCACGGCAGGGATGAGGATAACTTAGATTTAATGTATCCACAAACGAAAACACAAAATCACGCACACAGGCGGACAAAAGTAAACACAAACTCACGTGCACAGGCGGATAACAAACAAACTCAAAAACACGCTCGGTGGCGGCAAAAAGTAAACACAAACTCACGCGCACAGGCGGATAGCAAACAAACTCAAAAACACGCACGGTGGCGGCAACAAGTTCAGTCATGGGCAGCAGGAGAAACTATTGTAGGGACGAGTACAGTCGGGTCAGGAGAGCGGCGTCTCGGCGTAATCACCCGACACTCCTTGCTGTGTCCATCAGGCTTTTATTCAGGTCTGATGGCATGATGGCATGATGGGCAGCAGGTGTGTATGGTGGGCTCCGCCCACCAGCTGACCCAAATCATGACAGTACCCCCCCCCGCCCCCTAATGACGCCCCTAGGCGGACCACCCGGCGCCGATGGGTGTGCCAAATGGAAATCCCGGACGAGGGACTGGTCCAATATCCAGGAGCGGGGAACCCACTGGCGGTCCTCGGGTCCGTACCCCTCCCAGTCGACCAGATACTGAAACCCTCTGTCCCGCTTTCGAGAGTCCAGAATGTCCCTTACTGTGTAAACCGGTTGCCCTCCCACGACCCGGGGAGGCGGCGGGGGCGCGGTCGGCGGGCACAACGGGCTGGCAGAGACAGGCTTGAGCAGGGACGTGTGGAACACTGGGTGCACCTTGAGAGAGCGCCGCCTCCAAATCCTGGTTGGCTCGCTCAGTATGCCCATTGGATTGGGGGTGATAGCCCGACGACAGGCTAGCCGTAGCCCCCAAGGACTTGCAAAAGGCCTTCCAAACCCGGGACACGAACTGGGGCCCCCTGTCAGAGACGAGGTCCGCTGGAATCCCGTGGATCCTGAAAACTTCCTTTATCAGGATATCCGCCGTTTGTAATGAGGTGGGTAACTTGGGCAGGGCGATAAAGTGTGCCATTTTTGAAAATCGGTCCACCACCGTAAGGATTACCGATCTCCCATTGGAAGGAGGTAGTCCGGTAATGAAATCCAAGGCCACATGCGACCAAGGACGGTGGGGAATGGGCAGGGGTCGGAGCTGGCCGGATGGCTTCAGGCGGGAGGACTTATTACGGGCACACACAGTGCAGGACGTGACATAGTCCTGGACGTCCTTGCGGAGCCCGGGCCACCAAAATCTCTGCGCTATCAAGGACAGCGTGCGACCCACCCCAGGGTGACATGCTACCTTCGATGTATGCCCCCACTGTAGCACCTCTTGCCGAAGGTGTGTGGGCACGAACAACTTGTCTCCAGGGCACGCGACCGGGGTCTGCGTGTCGTCCGCTGCATCCGCCACCTTCCGTTCCACTTCCCACTGGAGGGCTCCCAATACTCTCTTCTCCGGGACAATGGTTTCGGGTGGAGACCCCTTGGCGGCTGGACTGTGTATTCGGGACAAGGTGTCCGGCTTGGTGTTCCGGGCTCCTGGTCAGTAGGTGATGGTGTAATTGAATCTGGTTAGGAACAGGGCCCAGCTTGCCTGACAGGGATTCAGCCTTCGGGCGGACCGGAGGTACGCCAAGTTTTTGTGGTCCGTAAAGATCTGGAAAGGTTCCGCCGCGCCCTCCAGCCAGTGCCGCCACTCCTGCAACGCAAGGATAATGGCCAGCAGCTCACAGTTGCCCACGTCGTAGTTGCGCTCAGCCTGGTTGAGCCGGCGCGAGAAGAAGGCGCATGGGTGTAGCCTCTGGTCCTCCGGGGACCATTGGGACAACACTGCCCCCACTCCTGTCTCTGAAGCATCGACCTCGACGACAAAGGGAAGAGCCTCGTTGGGGTGTGTCAACACCGGGGAAAGCGAAAATAATACTTTTAATTTGACGAATGCGGCCTCAGCCTGTTGGGTCCAAACAAACGGAATCTTGGTGGATGTCAGTCTTGTTAGAGGTTCCGCTTTTAAACTGTAGTTGCGGACGAATCAACGGTAGAAATTCGCGAACCCAAGGAACCTCTGTAGGTGTTTCCGGGACGTGGGCGTTGGCCACTCGACGACGGCCTGGATCTTGGCTGGGTCGGCTCTCAACCGACCCTTCTCCACAATATATCCGAGGAACTGGACTGAGCTGGTATGAAACGCACACTTCTCGGCTTTTACATATAGCCGGTTCTCCAGCAGCCGCTCCAGGACTAGCCGAACGTGTTGTCGATGTTCAGCTAGATCTCTCGAGAAGATCAAGATGTCGTCAAGGTACACAAAGCAGAAGTGATTGATCATGTCACGCAAGACGTCATTAATGAACCCCTGGAATACTGCGAGAGCATTTGAGAGGCCAAACGGCATAACCAAATATTCAAAATGTCCAATAGGTGTTTTAAACGCTGTCTTCCACTCATCGCCCTCCCTTATCCTCACCAGATGGGGGTCAAGTTTGGTGAACACCGTAGCTGAATGTAAGGGAGCAAACGCTGAGTCCATTAGCGGCAACGGATATTTGTTTTTGATGGTTATATCGTTCAGACCACGGAAATCGATGCACGGGCGTAGGGTCTTGTCCTTCTTTTCCACAAAGAAGAACCCCGCCCCTAGTGGCGACTTGGAAGGCCGAATCAGTCCGGCCGCGGTGAGGTACTCCGTGAGGGCTTGAAGTTCCGGCTTGGCAATCTGATATAGGCGTGTACCAGGCAGCGGTGCCCCAGGAACCAGTTCTATTGCGCAGTCATAAGGTCGATGTGGAGGGAGAGACATGGCCCGGTCCTTACTAAACACCTCCCGCAAGTCGTGGTATTCTGCCGGTACCTCATCCAGGTTAATCTCCTCTAACGTGGCTTTGGCTGGGCCACGGTGATCATCCACTGCTGACTGCAGGCAATGCGAGTGACAGAACACACTCCATCTCTCCAACCTGGGAATGCCCCAGTTAATGTCCGGGTTATGCCTGGTGAAGAAGGTATATTAAAAATCCATACTTTTGCGTGTCCAATAAATCAAATTATGGGATAAGAAATGAACAGAGTTCCTGCGCAGGATGATTTATTCCGGAGATTTCCGTTACATCATTGAATCAAACTCCAACAGTTTCAGATCAATAATGCCACTCCTCTTTCGAAGAGCCCACACTTTATTACAATCAAATCGCAAGAACAGTGTCTCCAACACCGCCCCTCATGAATAAGTAAATGTGTTATATAATGGAAAAATACAGGTTGAAAAACAGAATTCTCAGCACACAGATACAGCTGTATTCGTCTCTAGTCAAAATATACTTTCAAGGCACTTCTCAGTACTTTCTCCCATAACAAAATCTCACAAGCAAGTTGAACTCAACAGCTCCTAATGTAACATAGTTATATGAGTGTGCGCTCTCTCTCACGAACAGAAATGTGTTTTCGCACAGAGAAGGAACTTCTAGACCAAACAATGTGTCCCACCTTAAGGTCAAATTATACTGAGTTCAAAAATACTTTACCTACTTCACATCTATAAAACATTTCAACATGGTTAATATAAAGAATTAAAATGTTAATAATGTATAACAATGGTTAATATATGAACTAAAGTATTAAAAATGTTAATAATGTATAACAGTCCGCCCTTTGGGCTTCCTTAAACAAAGCCCAATAACTAAACATTTAAACATTTTTACACAAAGATTCCAGCAGGATCTGCATCGGATGTTGCAGCAGGCAGGACTGAGGAAGCAACAGACTCCCTCATCATATAAGAAGACTTATTTCGTACGTCCTGTTTTTCAATCGCGGCCGAAATAATCCTTTCGCAAAGTGAACGTATACAGGGTATACAATAACATCCGCATATTGTTAACAAAGCCGTAAATACAGCAACAGATATCAAAATTGTGGAAATTAAGGTTTTGTAGCGGCCAAATACAGTCATCCAATTATCCCATATTGAAGTATCTATACCAGAGTGTTCATTCATCTTTCTATTGAGTGTCCGGAGTCCTTCAATTGCAATAGTTAAACTTCCATCCGGTGCAGTATTATTAGGAATGAAGGTACAACATTGATTTGCAAACATTGAGCAAACTCCTCCCTTTTCTGCCAATAACATATCTAGTGCAATTCGGTTTTGAAAAGCCATCAAAGATGTGGCAGCCAATTGGCCATGTACAGCCTCGAAACCAGATTGAGTCCAATTTGCTAGTCTTTGTACATTGTAATGTACATAATTAATTCTGTCTACGTTTTTGTTAATGGTGCACCACCAACAAATTAGGGATTCAAATCCCGAAGTTATTTGATTAGTCAGTTTGTACTCATTTGGCACACCTCTTGGTACTCCAATTGCATCAATGTAGGTGGGGACATTTTGCTGTTGCCAAGAAGATCGTTTGATTCTCTGAAAAGGAGGAGAAGTTTGTGGTTCCCAAGTGTCAATCATTTGTAAAAGGTTATCAACCGAGGTGGGGAAAAGTTGTACTGGCAGAAGGAGGGTAATGAGAGCGCAATATCCTTTCACATTCCAAGGCAACTTGTCAAATATTTGATTATTTCCACACCACCACCAAATGTCAGCTCTTGATTGAGGCTTGAACTTTTGACCCACATTTATTATTGTAGTGCAGTGTGAAATGTGATTTAGTTCTCCCAATTGTTCTCCGGTACCTGTCATTTTAATACATGAAAAATTACCATCTGCAATTTCATTTGAAAATATTGGTTTGGTTGTCTGCCAATTCACGAGTGGAAACACCTTGTCCCATTGAGAGCATTTGGTATTTGGGACAGTTTTATTCATAATTTCCATTATACATTGTTTCTCGATTTTAGCCGGGATTACTCGCAATAAAGGTCGTGGTCCCACACATACCACACAATCCTTACCAGAGGCGTTTCCTGCCTCGTTCGCCAGCAGTAGCCAGTTGTTGCTGCCTTTGGACACTTCTGTTGTAACACGAAACCATTCAATTACACCATCAATCGGTACACTTACAGCTTTTACCCCATTCTCCTTCGAGTATTTAGTCATTTTTGGTTGGTCTAATTTACTCATAGTCTTATTTACACAGATTAGAATGGGAAAACGTGGGTCAGCTCCACAGGACCACGCCCATAACAGTAATCCAAAACAGGAGGTGTTATATAGAGTTACATTAGCCGGTCGTATATTCCCGTCGGGAATGGAAAAGGTCAATTCAAGTTGACCTCCCATTTTACGCAGTGTTATCCTTTTAGAAAAGAAGACAGCCTCCTTGCTCTTTCCCGGTGGCCAATATTGTCCACTCTGGGTGGTTATAAAAGTACCCCAATCTAGTTGCGCAACATTCCCTGTCAAATAACACCAATATTTCACCCATATTCCTCCTTTTGTCTCTCTCCCTCCTCTATATCCCTTCAATGATGTAATGGGAATTTTGACAGAAGTGTTCGTGTTTGGGGCAACTGTCACAGTAACTGAGTCATTATACGTTTTGGATATGACCCAGGGAATGTGTGGAAAGTTAATGTCTCGCTTAACACGAATTCTTGTGGTTACAGTCACAGTTGTGGATAGGGGATCCCAAAAACACAAAATTGGCATAACAGTCAGTATAAGAAAGAGTGTCATGGTGCAGACGCAATTGAAGACGCATTGTCTCTTCGAAGCAGCCATCTCGTGAAGAAGGTCTTTGTTGAATGGTCCGTGCAGGTTTTTATTTTTATTTTTATTTTTTTTAAACAGTTGTCACTTTCTTTATTTTCTTGTGTAAATGGTGCATTCAGGTACTATGAGCAGCATCCAGCAGGCCCCTCTAGCAGGTCGAACAGAGCCCCCTTTTTTTTTCTTTTTTTTTTGTGAAGAGGGTCTTTCAGCCTCTCTCCAACTGCCAGAGATGCAAAGATTGATCACTGGGATTTATCTTCCCAAGTTGTGACTCATTCTTTGTGGAATGCCCCGGAAAAGGGACACGTGCCTCCTGTCTCCAATGAGTGATGTCCTCAACGAAACTCAATCTCCATTGAGTGATGTCCTCAGGTCGTCAACTGGACACGGGAAGCAGTCGACTGGTTTCTCTGTTGATTCATCAGGTGGCTCCTGGAAGCAGTTGACTGGTTTCTCAGTTGGCTCGTCAGGTCACTCAGTTGGCTCCCGCTGGTGGCTGGCTCCTGAAGGTGGGGGTTGAGTAGAGGGCGGACCTCCGGCTGGTCTAATAGGCAAGATGTGGAACCAGGTGCCCCGTGGACTGGACTAGATTGACCTTTTCATCACCTCATCTGGGTGCAAAATATTTTCATTTAGTCACTAATAAACATTTATTCACATCCTTTCTTTTTGAAAGAGCATTTTGGTAGTGTTTTTAGTTAGGAGTTAGTAAATGTTAGTAAAGTTCTGTAGGCCTGTCCTGTAGGAAAAAATTCTGTTTGTTGTGACATTTAATTAGGATCCAGCCTTTGGCTGACTTTTAATGACCTGAGCACATTCTTAAATGCAAAAAATGAAAATCTTTAGCCAGTTCAAATCTGACGAGGCCAATTTTGTTTACAGAATGTAATAATTATTGGAATGTTTTATTATAATATTTATTGTTATAGATATAGCATGGATGTGCTTCCGGCCCTTAAATAAATGCAACTTTCGTCAACAAATAAAATCAAAAAATAACATCTAACCCCAGGGCCCCAGGGGAAAATAGAAATAGAAATGGAACATATTCACCTTATTTTCGCCGTCCCTGCCAAAACTTACTCTTTCTCCATGGTCAAGGAAATCCCCAATTGTCCTCCTGTAAAATTCATTCTCACAGACTATCTATAATTATCACATTAAGATTAACTTTTAATTTTATATTTATTTATTTAATTCAATCATGGACTGTTTGTGTCCTTCGCAACGATATACCCAGACCGACCAATAATTCCCCCATCTGAAAAAATCGCTTAGAGAATTTTTCAGACTAATATATAAAGTTTTGCAGTAAATAAATTTTGCTTGCTTTTTGTTTAGAAAGAGGGGCAAATGTTACATTTAACCAGTAAATTCGACATTGCGTCCCAAGCAACTATTTAAATTTCAAAAGAGAATTCGGGAAAACACTAGAAGACCAAATTTAAAAAAAGTAAAATATAATAATTAAGATTGAAATAAATTGTATCTTATCTGTATTCACATTAGCTGTTTTCAATTTCTGAAACCAGACGAAATTTACCTGTATTATCTTTTGTACTATAAAAATATTGTAGCTTAAGAATTTCAGTCTTCAGCCAATCCATCAAATATTATTAATACATAAAGTTGCCCTTAGTTTTAATGTTACCATTAAGCTTGCTAGTCCCCCTTGTTGATGTTTGTCCAAAAAGCTGACTGTTTTTAAAATAGACAGAGATAAACAAATCAGATCAAAACAGAATAGACCTCAAAAGTTTCAAAATATAATAAATCTGTGTGTATATAGTGTTGTCAATCAGTTTGTTTTACATTTACGAAATGTTTTACTGTAAATGTTATCACCTTATATCTGTCAAAAAATATAGAGTGCAGTGTAAACAGTCAGTATCACATCATATGGTCTGGTATCACTAACTCAAGGCACAGGACAGTTCTGGATGCAGGAATGCATTAAAGAAGCATTGGAGCAGTTTTTCATTTAAGACTTTTGCATGTGAGTTCAGGGTACAGTCATTGGGTAGTGGAGCAGTTTTCTTTTATCACATTTGTATAAGAGTTCAGGGTGCAGTCATTGTCGAAACTTTCCACCAGGTGGCGTCAAGAACCTCCGCTGTCCTTCTGGTTGTAGTAGGCCGAGCAGGTGGAGTCAGGTATATTTTGTGATGATGGCTGCATCACGCCCCTCTGGTGGTGTTTTTTGTTGGTGGGGTTTTGTTTTGAAGAGATTTGTGTCCCGCCAGTTGACTTTGTTCTGAAATAATGACCCCTGACCAATAATCCTCACTCGACTGAAAACATTAAAATCTGCCCCAACAGTATTTAGGTTATAACATGTCAGTAAATATTACAAAACAAAATCTTTCTTTATTTCAAAGAGATTAATAAAAAAATCTTGGGAAATTTTTCTTAAATTTAAAAAATAAAAATTAAAACAATATAGGACAGATATACTCTAACAATTTACCAATATAGTCAATTAATAAGTGTGTAGTTTTCAATTAATGTTTTCAAGAAATGCCTAGTCCGCTTTTTGGTCAAACATCAAAGCACAAATTATTTTTTAATTTCATAGCACCTCCAATTATGTCAAAAATGTTATCCTCCCAAATGGCTCCTCATGGAGCAGTCCCATCTTCCAGGGTATCGTATTGCAATTCTAGAATGAGACTTCAAATGTAGAATTCAAAGGTTAAATATATTCAGGAGAGATTAAAATATTTTTTTTATTTATAAACATGGGAGGAAAAAAAAACTCTTTTTAAATTATAATTAACACATTACTTCATCCCCAGAACCGTAATATGGCACTTTGGTGGGAATCCCGTGTCCTTAATGGGTGTGGCTCCTGATTCTGAAAAGATTCGAAATTAAATAATGTTCTCGCGCACAAGCAAAATCATAAGGGAAGTAAACAATCATCTATATAAAGAATTATTCCACATTAATTGCCATCCAAGTTATTAGTTTTTAGTTATTATTATTATTATTATTATTATTATTATTATTATTATTATTATTATTATTATTATTATTATTAAAATAAGAGTAGAGACTAAACTATTTAATCTAAAAACAATCCCAAAAAAATGTAATATATATTTTCTCATTAAACTTTAAAAGCAGATTAACAATCACACAATTAACATTACCTTTTATAAAAACATTTTATTTGACCTCATTACAAAGGTTGATGGCTGTTGGCATTTTTAATTTGAAAAAAGGGGACATCTGGTGGTCAAAATGAGCCACAGCAACTAAAATTTCCATTTGACTCACGTCATTAATTTATTAAAGGGTGACACCTAGCGGTCAGCTAGGAGATTTAAATGAGTGCTCATAAAATTAGTTACGGTAACAGTTCATGTAATGTCGCTTAATGATTTAACGCAGACCCTGAAACTCGCCGTTTTAGCGTAAAAATCTCATTAGTAATTTTACCGTCTAATTAATTTATCCCGTTTAGCGCTTATTAAATGGTTTCATTTGTTTTATTACGTAAATTTGTATTATACAGTTATTTTATTTGCAAAGCAACATTTCAGTATTAATCATTTTCCAATACACTTTTCTTAAGGCTACGTCCGGGATATTCCTCTATATAAAAATTACATACACTCATAACATTATTAACGGGCGGTCGCCGTGTACGCACATTCAAAGTTAAATTGCCGTCATTAAAACCATCGAACAAATGCCTTATCTTATTAGAATAAACTAACCTTTTCCACAATATAATCAAGTCCCGTCGTTCAGTATTAAATAGATTTTAAGTCATTATTTAACGGTAATAATAACCCGGAAGCTTTAGTTTCGTCTAGCGGAAATAATGAGGTCAAATCATTTAGTCCTTCAGAATAAAAGCGTACCGTAGCCCCAACATTTTAAATCATTATTTAAAGTTATATAAATGGTTATAACTTCACCAAAATATCTAAAGCTAGTATTCTAGCATTATTCATCATCATCTTATCCAAAAATACACAATTATGTGTCGTTTTTATTCCACTCGTAAACGCGTTCTTTTATCTCGTATTTTACATCGAACGCCCGGCGGCGCAAACCTCAACGTCCCCCATCAATAAAATTAACTTACCGTAGCCTATAACGGCGCCATAAGATTTATTCCACCGCAATCGTACATCCATTTTATTAGTTTTTCAAACCTCAGATATGTCTACTGGGCATTTCCCCGATCGCAAATGCGCATGTGCTCGCAACTCCCTGTCGCCTCATGACAACCATTTTTGTAGTTCTCAAATAGTGTCCATACTTTCTATTAATTATTGCCCGTATTTTATAGCTTATTATATTATATTATATTATATTATATTATATTATATTATATTATATTATATTGACGTTACGTCGTATTAATATTTATAAATGCAGTGACGTCTCACTTATAACAGAATTAGTCAACACCTTATTTCATCGCGGTCACTTTAAGATTTTACCGTGATGTCAGAGTTTCTTCACCGACCAGACGGCATACACATACAACGGACAGACAAGATATGTCGCTTTGTACGACATATCAAAACATATAAAATCCGGATAACTGTTCTTGTCACAGATGAACAGTATTGTCTAAGAATTATAATAATCGAATATTCAAAGACCTAGCAACTGATCTTAAAGCGGCGTTTCAAATATGCTTATGTCAGTCTGACTTCCACAAGTTGAGCAAATATATCTTGTCTAAGAATATCAATAACCAATTATTCAAAAGACCTATCGAGTGATCTTAAAGCGGCGTATTAAGTCCGTTTTATGTCAATCTGACTTCCATAAGTTGAGCAAATATCTTGTCACGATTACATAACAGCAGCCGTACTCTCTGCTGTGTCTATCCGCTGACTTTATTTTATTCAAGGATCATTTCTAATTCCCCAAGAATCTATCGCTTGTAAAAACAAAATGCTTTTCTTGTAAAGACAAAATGCTTTTCACGCTGACTTCCCCTCAACTTCAATACATATATATGGACTTCAAACCAATTATCCAAATATCTAACGCTTATAAAAACAAAAATGCTTTTTAAGCTGACTTCCTCTCAACTTCAATACATATATATGGATTTCAAACCAATTATCCAAATATCTAACGCTTATAAAAACAAAAATGCTTTTTAAGCTGACTTCCTCTCAACTTCAACAACTTAAACAACTTGTCAAATTGATTTCCCCATGCAATTGCACTCAATTCAACGTGACAGCATCTTCATAAATATTGCTCGTCACCACATATGTGTATACTTCAAATACCGTAGGAAAATCCACAAACATGGACTCCATACAACCAAACAATTTAAACTTATACCTCTGTTCACACAAATCCTACCTTCGATTTAGTTATTAACAAAACGTATGGCGGCCGGAGCGGTCCCAAACAGAAAGAATTCCTTAAACGTGGATAATTACTCCACTTACCTCAGTTAATATGGCGCCAGGAATTCAAACCGTCCGCGAACGCCACAACCGTCAAACGTCTTTGTCGTCAGGTCGTCACCATCTGAAGAAGGTATATTAAAAATCCATACTTTTGCGTGTCCAATAAATCAAATTATGGGATAAGAAATGAACAGAGTTCCTGCGCAGGATGATTTATTCCGGAGATTTCCGTTACATCATTGAATCAAACTCCAACAGTTTCAGATCAATAATGCCACTCCTCTTTCGAAGAGCCCACACTTTATTACAATCAAATCGCAAGAACAGTGTCTCTAACACCGCCCCTCATGAATAAGTAAATGTGTTATATAATGGAAAAATACAGGTTGAAAAACAGAATTCTCAGCACACAGATACAGCTGTATTCGTTTCTAGTCAAAATATACTTTCAAGGCACTTCTCAGTACTTTCTCCCATAACAAAATCTCACAAGCAAGTTAAACTCAACAGCTCCTAATGTAACATAGTTATATGAGTGTGCGCTCTCTCTCACGAACAGAAATGTGTTTTCGCACAGAGAAGGAACTTCTAGACCAAACAATGTGTCCCACCTTAAGGTCAAATTATACTGAGTTCAAAAATACTTTACCTACTTCACATCTATAAAACATTTCAACATGGTTAATATAAAGAATTAAAAAGGTTAATAATGTATAACACTGGCCAGCCAAGTCAGGCCCAGGACCACTGGGGCCGACCGGGACGGCATAATGAGGAACTGTATGGTTTCCACGTGGTTCCCCGATAGACGCATCTGCAGGCTCTCCGTTCGGTGTGAAATCACACCCAGGGGACGCCCGTCAAGGTTGTACATCTCCTTGGCTCTCTCGAGTTTAACCACCGGGCATTTCAGGATGTTAACCATCTTCGGGTCAATAATGCATTCGTCCGCCCCCGAATCCACCAGAGCCGTCATGCAAGAAAAAAACCTCACAAATTAATGAGGCAGTTAAGCAAGAAAAAAACATGTATAATTGCAACATTATAAAGTGGCAAATTTTTGAGAAAAAAAATCTCATAAAATGATGAGAAATAAATTCACAAATTTTGCAAGAAAAAAACTAGTACTTTTTGCATCATTATAAAGTTGCATATTTGTAACATTATAAATAGGGGAAATTGTGAGAAAAAACGTCTTTCTTTTTTTTTAAATCTTGCAGATTTGCGAGAAAAAAACTTGTATATTTGCAACCTTATAAATGGGCGATTTTGTCAGAAAAACTAACCAATTAACCTGAGAAAAACTCGCAAATTGAATGAATGAGTATTGTGTATATTTTTGTATACCCTCCATCCCCCTCCCATCCCCACCTCCCGTGTCTCTCTCTCTCTCTCTCTCTCTCTCGCAGTGGGCGAGTCTGGGATGACACTGTCTGACTGCGCTCTAGCTGTAATCTGACATGGCTAATCTCATCGCTCAGTCTCCTCAGACTAGTAAACTACCAGGTACTCTCCAGCCAATTAGGGGCCCATATGCACGGCACGCTATGCAGGCTAGGTCAAAGCTACGCAGTCATCCCCACTGGAAAAGCTCAGCAATGTGGCTCAGGCTGTCTGAGGCCACAAAGATCTGCTTCCGTAACAGTCCATCTGCTTTTGGCTCGGCCTGGTCCACTTTCATCCCGACCGCCAATTAAAGCACCGTTTGCCATAGTGGCATCCATAATGAGCTTAAATGACTAACTGAATGACTACCTTTTTCTTTCCTTGAAATTGAACATGTTTGCTGACATTATTCATACCTGGGGGAGAATAAATTTAAAAAAATCTAATATATAGTCAGAAGCCTTGTTACATCATATTTTATCATCAAGCCAGTCTCACTTAATCACTTTAGCCAAATTAGTTTGAAATTAGCCCTCTTGCTAACTCCCCGTCTAATGTTTTTCTCTTCCTTCCCACCCCTTTTCTCCCCAGTCGTTTTCACAGCTTTGTGGATTAGACAGATTACATGTCTGGATCTCAGTTTTTGTTGTGTTTTGCTGGACTTCAGGGCAAGGCAATAATCTCCGATACACACCCACCCGACATGTTGTTTTCTCGCCCGCTCTCCTCTTTGACTTTGTCCCACATTCTGCAAACGTTAGTACTCTAAATTGTTCAAAGTCGGGTGGGATAGCTAGCTCACGAGCATCAAGCGCTATCAAAAACAAGAGCAGAAAGTTGTCTAAACGTTGAGAAAAAGGAAGTGCTTAGACAAGCTAAAGAAAGTACACGGACAGCATACCCAGCAAACATGTACAGTTGGGGCCCATATGGGCGCTACTTGGTCCAGTTGGGTTATGGCTTGGAGTGGGCTTTGTTGTTGGGCCCGACATGGGCAGTAAATGGGTGAAACTAATTTTGGGCAATAAGTGGGCTCTGGCTGGGCTTCACTCCAAAATATTCAAATTTTGCACAATAACAGCATGCGCGATAGCGCTTATTACCTGGCCTTTATGTCTTTACAATTAAGTAAGATTTAATGTTTGAAAACAAAAATCTATATTTCTACTTAATATTGACACCTTAAAATAATAGCCTGTCATTTTTTTCAGGAAACACAAATGGAAGCATTTGCATCACAAAGAGATGATTTAGGCAAAAAAACATTATTAATTTTTTGCAACAACAAAAAAATGACTAGGGCATTTCATACAAGTTTGATAGCACAAGATTAATATTTAAACCTAGAAGAAAGCGCTGCACAGCATTCCAAAAAGATATGGGGAAAACCCCTCCCCCTGAAAGCCAATTACAGTAAATGAAGTCTGCCAACTGGTAACGTTTTGCCACCTCAACAAGTACTTCAGGCTCCAGGTTAATTTGAGTTGGAAAATGAATAATTTTGTTTACGGTTCTATTCGAACAAAAGGAATTTGGCCACTGGAAGTAATTTGTACTTACAAAAGAGACTTCCCAAAAACTGGACTATTAAAATGAGGATCTTAATGTGATAGGCCGATGTCACCTTAAATGTGTTTAAAACACCAATTTAGTGATGTGGCTGTATAGCTCAGTGATTAGGGTATCTGACTTGGTTCCATGGTATTCTGGTTCAAATCCCTGTCATGGCACCCATCTCTTAGGAGTCAACTTTTGACTGGGGCCCAAATGGGGCCCATTCACCAGCCATTCCGAACCCACGTGGGTTTTAGCTAGGGCCAATACGATGTCCACCTTTAAACCAATGTACGTTTTAGCTAGGACCCATGTGAGGCCCGCGTAGAACCCATCTGATCCTTGGCCAAAACTAACTGGGACACAACTGGGCAGCCCAGATGGGATCCATTCACCAGCCCATATCCAACCCACATGGGGCCCACATGAGTGTCTTGACAGGGTGGGCTATTACCCTCAATCTCATAATGATAAAAAAAAATCTTGCTGTAGCTTTTAAGAAAGTTTGAAACCTTTGAAGACCACATACAAAATGAAGACAGACAAACCACACACACACACACACACACACACAAAGCCAAAGAGCCATGTGAGTATCATCAGTTTTGGTATCCACTGTGTTAGCATCCAACTTTTGGGGCGCTGTAACTAAAAGCTAAATAGCAAAGAACGATTTTAGCTAGCACTTAAACATTTGTATCATTCTTTAAAAAGTCACAGCAAAAGCTTTTTTTCCATGATGTAAACTGAAGAAATGCTCACTGAATCATCAGATTTTGCATAACTTTTATCTATGTGTAATTTTGACAGCACCCTGTCCAGCACAATCATTGTCGTTGGTATGCCAGTTCCAGGCAAACGCAATACAATACGCCATTTGTCTTCACCGTGTAAAGGAAGCATTTGCATTGCGGAAATATCCGAAACGCCCGAATGTTTGGAATAGTCATAGCCTACTGCCAGCTTTTTTGTTCCTCTCCCTTCAGTCAAACATTTCCGTTCTTATAAATGTTCGTACTTAACCTATCATCTTCCAGGCCAATTGTTACTCTTCCTATTCTTTTTATGTTGGTTTAATGATCGTTCATAACACTGCCAGTTTGGTAATGATTGGAAAATTACTTAACTGGTTAGTCAAGAGTGAGCTCATTCGTTCGTCAGGCAAAATGACTCTGCGTTTTCAATCATTGTCATTGCAGTATTGTATTGATGCACATTGTTTTCATCCTTAATGTAGCTTTTTTGCTTTGTTTGTAGTTTTTATTTTTCTCTGCATTTGTATGACATTTCAAAGGGAATTGCACATTTTAAATCTGTGTCCTACTGCAGCCTAATCTTAACCAGATTTCTCATGCCATCAATCTCGGATTCCCAGATTGAACTTCAGCGGACAAAACTAATACTACAACCAGCTAAAAGCAAGTCTAAATTGCGGCATGGGTATCCTAACGCGATTTTGGCGGATTTGATCAATATCATATTTCATTCAGGAATATGACAACAGTACATCGTGCCCTCTATCTCATTGAGCGCTTCGATCTTCTATCTAGTCTATTTCTGCTTTCACAAAGACATACTGTGCATGTCTCTCTTGTGCTGAATTTCAAGGGAAAAGTGGAGGTGCTTTCATTGGCTAGGAATTGAGTCCGCTATGTTCCCTCCCATGACGGCACAAGTGCTAATAAAACGTCACCTACGTGCAAGGTTACTCTGCACTAAACTTGACTGGGCACAAAAATAACACAAATAAGCCACCAATTTCGAGCAAAATGCATTGTCCAAGGATTTTTGTCTATTTGCAACATGAATGACTAGTTCTGTATATGTAAGTTCTTGTGTGGTTATTTGAAAGTAAAAAAGAAAAGAAAAAAGAAGGCAATAATAATAATGCGCCGAAAGCTCAAGGGCTTAAACCAAATGACTTTGTCTGAGTCATTGAAATAACAAAAAAAACTTAGTGACTTGTTAAATACTACTAGACAAGAAAACCACCATGCAATGACAAGAAAAAGTTTATAGAAAATAATATAATCCCATGGGGCAACTATCTGCATTTAACTTGCATTGTAGGTCAATGACACAGCAGTGAAGTGAAGGCTTCGTCGACTCTGTATTTAGAACAGCCCCCTACTGGCAATAGAAAATGTTTATTTAGTAGTTACTGTATCTTTTATTCTACATTTGTGCAATATTCATTGTTTAGTGATGAAATGATCATTTGATAAGAGTTGAATGATGAGATGGTTAAACAGAGAGGCAGCAGATACTGGTGACAGGCCGATTTTCAATTAAACCAGCACCTTAATGTATTTTCACATAGGTTTTGGTTCTTGTGACACCACCGCCACCTGCTGGACAATTTAGATAGGTAAAGGCCTGTCAACAATTGTCACTGGTGTGATTTCAAATAGAAATCATCCATCATCAATTTAAATCAGCAAATTTATCAATGGCTTAATCAAAACACCCATGAGTTAAGAAATTTAATTTTTTTAATTTTAGTGTTGGGTTATTACTTGTCAGGTCATATGAAGTTTGCTGTTAGCCATTTTGTTTATTAAAAAACAAAAACATCATTAAAGTCAATCTGCAGCATGAAAAAATTGAATTTAACGGCAGAGCCTATTTATTTATTGATGTAAATCTATTTATGGATTGACTTGATTAATTATTCCACATCCATCCATCCATCAACTACCGCTTATCTGGGGTCGGGTCGCGGGGGCAACAGCTTTAGCAGGGAAGCCCAGACTTCCCTCTCCCCAGCCACTTCAGACAGCTCCTCCGACGGGATCCCAAGGCGTTCCCAGGCCAGCCGAGAGACGTAGTCTCTCTAGCGTGTCCTGGGTCATCCCCGGGGCCTCCCGCCGGTAGGACATGCCCAGAACACCTCCCCAGGGAGGCGTCCAGGAGGTATCTGAACCAGATGCCCGAGCCACCTCAACTGGTTCCTCTCAACGCGTCTTGACACAGAGTCCCTCCCGGATGATCGATCACCCTATCTCCAGGGGAGAGCCCGGATACCCTGCGGAGGAAACTCATTTCGGCTGCTTCTATCCGGGATCTTGTTCTTTCGGTCACGACCCACATCGTGACCATAGGTGAGGGCAAGAACGTAGATCAACCGGTAAATTGCCTTTTGGCTGAGCTCCTTCTTCACCACAACGGACCGATAAGCGTCCGCATCACTGCAGACGCTGCACCGATCCGCCTGTCGATCTCCCGCTCTAACCTACCCTCACTCGTGAACAAGACCCCAAAATACTTGAACTCCTCCACTTGGGGCAGGATCTCATCCCCGACCCGGAGAGGGCACTCCACCCTTTTCCGACTGAGGACCATGGTCTCGGATTTGGAGGTGCTGATCTTCGTCCCAACCACTTCACACTCGGCTGCGAACCGCTCCAGTGAGAGCTGGAGATCACGGCTTGAAGAAGCCAGCAGCACCACATCATCTGCAAAAAGCAGAGATGCAATGTTGAGGCCACCAAACCGGACCCCCTCAACGCCTCGGCAACGCCTAGAAATTCTGTCCATAAAAGTTATGAACAGAATCTGTGACAAAAGGCAACCTTGGCGGAGTCGAACCCTCACAGGAAACAAATTTGACTTACTGCCGGCAATGCGGACCAAACTCTGACATCGTCGTACAGGGACCGAAGAGCCCGTATCAGGGGGCTCGGGACCCAATACTCCCGAAACACCCCCCACAGGACTCCCCGAGGGACACGGTCAAACGCCTTCTCCAAGTCCACAAAGCACATGTGGACTGGTTGGGCGAACTCCCACGCACCTTCGAGGACCCTGCCGAGGGTGTAGAGCTGGTCCACTGTTCCACGGCTGGGACGAAAACCACACTGCTCCTCCTGAATCAGAAATTCGACTTCCCGACGGACCCTCCTCTCTAGCACCCCTGAATAGACCTTACCTGGGAGGCTGAGGAGTGTGATCCCTTTATAGTTGGAACACACCCTTCGGTCCCACTTCTTAAAAAGGGGGACCACTACCCCGATCTGCCAATCCAGAGGCACTGTCCCCGATGTCCACGCGATGTTGTCAACCACGAAAGCCCCACAACATCCAGAGGACTTAAGAACTCCGGGCGGATCTCATCAGCCCTCCCAGCGAGGAGCTTTTCAACACCTCAGTGACTTCGACCCTAGAGATAGGGGAGCCCACCTCAGAGTCCCCAGACCCTGCTTCCTCAAGGGAAGGCGTGTCGGTGGAATTGAGGAGGTCTTCGAAGACAAATCTCATTGTCGGGGAAAACCATGACGTAATAATAAACAAAAAGATCACGCGGGACGATATATTTACCAGGAGAACAAAAGGGACACATTAAAACTGCATTTGGATGAATAAGAAACACGTGTAGTACCTGTACAGCGTTGTTTTAAAGCTGTAAAGTCGTGCTCCTCAACAAAATTGCTAATCAGCGCAGAGCAGCGCATCCACGAACCTGAGCACTTATGACACGTAAAAATAAAGCTGTATTCCTTTTTTTTCTTTCTTTAGAGCTCAGTATTGTTCATTCGATTTGACATCATCATTGCTCTCCTTTTTTTTTTTTATTAAAAAAAAACAATGTATATATATATATATATATATATATATATATATACTTCTTTTTTTTGTATGTAGGTGAGTATGTGTATGTGCATGTGTGTGTGCGTGCGTGCGAGGGTGTGTGTATTCATCAGTTCACCTAAAGCCTATTAAAAAAAAATCCCATACTAATAATATAATATAATAATAAATTGCCAAATGCAGAAACATCAATGTAAGTTATCGCGATGTAGTGGCTCTCGCTAACAGACAGAATTAAGTAACCAGAATTAGGTTAAAAAATTCGATATACGTAGACCATGTTTCTTTTTGAATTTTGATATTTGGTGTTTATTTGAGGCAGATATTTTTTCCATTAAAATGTGATTTACTGATAAAGCTGTATTCCTGAAGCGAAAACATGAAGAGTTACAACAGTTTGATGACCTCTAAATATAGGTGTGTGTGTGTTTGTGTAAAATAGTGGGCTTGAGGACCCGGGGGGAACATTCTAGGGGCTCTGGGACCTGGGGAAAGGAAGGAGTGGCGCCCGTGAGATCCCACATTGATTGCTGCAGGTGCGCATGTGGCCACATAGCCACAGACACCATCAAGCTAAATTGAGTTAACATAGTTATATCTACATCTACACAGCTATAACTAAAATCAAAACAGTTAAAATATAAAATGAAACAGTAAAATGTCAACAAATATCATGGCAAGACAAATTAAACGTGGCAAGATATGTGGAGTAAAAAAAACAGAAGGCGGCAAAATATACAGACAACTTTAAATAACTTTGCAACACGTAAGAAGAACCCCATTAGCGAATTTATTAGGAAAACGGATGACAGAGAGGCATTGAGGGCCATGATCACTGATGTCTGTAGCAGACCCGGCACATGAAGAAATATACGCATATAACAGGGTTAAGTCAAGACACATACAATATACGATGCAAGTACACAGATCCTTCGTTCATTCAGCGGGAGACAGGATTTCTGCACCATTTTAAAAGTCAATGCATAAATGACGTCATATCAAGCTTCATTTATCACGGCTATTCTCACCAGCACACCTGTGCCTCTTAGCTTTGGCATTACTTGAATATATTTGACCACAAACGGAGAAGGCAAAAGGCTTCTCTCCAGTGTGGGTTCTTGTGTGCATTTGTAAGTTTCTTTTTTGAGTAAAACATTGACCACAAACAGAGCAGGCAAAAGGCTTCTCTCCAGTGTGGGTTCTTGTGTGCCTTTGTAAGTGTGCTTTTTGAGTAAAACATTGACCACAAACAGAGCAAGCAAAAGGCTTCTCTCCAGTGTGTTTCCTTGTGTGTTCGCTTAAGTTAACCTTGCTAGCAAAATTTTGACCACAAACAGAGCAAGCAAAAGGCTTCTCTCCAGTGTGGGTTATTGTGTGCATTTTTAAGTGTCCTTTTCGAGTAAAACATTGACCACAAACCGAGCAAGCAAAAGGCTTCTCTCCAGTGTGGGTTCTTGTGTGCACTTTTAAGTCTCCTTTATGAGTAAAACATTGACCACAAACGGAGCAAGCAAAAGGCTTCTCTCGAGTGTGGGTTCTTGTGTGCACTTTTAAGCTTATTTTGTGAGAGAAACGTCGGCCACAAACTGAGCAGGGAAAAGGCTTCTCTGCAGTGTGGGTTCTTGTATGTTTGTTTAAGTCTCCCTTGTGAGCAAACTTGTGACCACAAACCGAGCAAGCAAAAGGCTTCTCTCCAGTGTGGGTTCTTGTGTGCACTTTTAAGTTTCCTTTTTTATTAAAACATTGACCACAAACGGAGCAAGCAAAAGGCTTCTCTCCAGTGTGGGTTCTTGTGTGCACTTTTAAGATTTCGTTTCTAGTAAAACACTGACCACAAACAGAGCAGGCAAAAGGCTTCTCTCCAGTGTGGGTTCTTGTGTGCACTTTCAAGCTTGTTTTGTAAGAGAAACGTCGGCCACAAACAGAGCAAGCAAAAGGCTTCTCTCCAGTGTGGGTTATTGTGTGCATTTTTAAGTGTCCTTTTCGAGTAAAACATTGACCACAAACCGAGCAACTAAAAGGCTTCTCTCCAGTGTGGGTTCTTGTGTGCACTTTTAAGTCTCCTTTATGAGTAAAACATTGACCACAAACTGAGCAAGCAAAAGGCTTCTCTCCAGTGTGGGTTCTTGTGTGCACTTTCAAGCTTGTTTTGTAAGAGAAACGTCGGCCACAAACTGAGCAGGGAAAAGGTTTTTCACCAGTGTGGCTAATCATATGTCTTCTCAAATGAAAGTTGCTACCAAAAGTTAGTTTACAAAGAGAACATTTCCAACATTTGCTGCCAGTGTGACATGTCACGTCACCGTCAGACTGTTCGTCATCAGTGCGAGGAGAGTGTGACGCGTCTTCAGCATCTGACATTAGAGCTAACCGGCTGTCTGCTTGTGATCCTCCACGGTGGTCCTCATCCTCTTCAGTCGTTATCAGTTGTCTTGAGCTGCTGCTTGAAGGCTCCGCCCCTTTGTTGTTTTCATATAGACATTCATCTTTAATCTTCAAATGGACATCAGTCCCGGGCAACTCTGTGAACTCCTCCTTCTCCTCTTTGATGTATAGTGGCAGCTGCTCCTCTTTATTTATGTTGGTGGGGTGTGGCTGCTCCTCTTCTTTAACCTGGAGAGGCTCCAGGTTGTCCTCCTCTTTCACGCCAGGGAAGTCTGACTCCTGCCGCTCAGGACAAAGATATATTTCACATGCGTCTGCGGGACACAAGAGGCACAAGGTTTGGTAAATGCACTTTATTGTGGGGTTATGTATTTTATATTTAAGATTATCACATGGGCCACGCGAGCGCAATAATAACAAAGCCGGGAAAACGTACGAGGTGTATACGTGTATGTATGTATGCATGTATGTATGTATGTATGTACGTACGTACGTGTGTAGAAACAACAGATTTGCGTCAGCTAGTAAAAAATAAAAAAAAGAGCAATTGCTTAGTGCTGTGTACAAGTGTCACAGCGATGTGAAAATTGAAAAAGCAGTTCTGAGAAATTCAATTAAGATCTGAGTAATGTACCAAAGCGACAGACAAAAACTGTAAACGTAAGGTAACAAAGTGGGCGGATGAAGATTCCTTTCAAAATAAAATAATACATATTGTTGAAAAGTGTTGATTAAGCAAGCGACAAACCTGCTCTGTTCAACACAACACGAGGCTGCTTGCACACAGCGTCCAGCAGCTGACGTTGTCGCTCGTTCTCCTCCTGTGCTCCACAAAGCTCTTTTTCGCACGTCACGTTCGTTGCAGCACATATTTTCACGATATCGGCGACACTCTATTTTCACACTTGGCGTCTGCTGAGCCAATGAGTCGCTAAAAAAAACGCGTCTCCTTTTTTTGGTGGCTAGCAAGCTAAGCAAAGCTAAACAAAGCTAAACAAAGCTAAACAAAGCTAAACAAAGCAAAGCTAAGCAAAGCTAAGCAAAGCTAAGCAAAGCTAAGCTAAGCTAAGCTAAGCTAAGCAAAACAGGGCCGAGAGATGTTGACGAGCACCACCTGATACGAATGTAAGCAGACACGAAATGTAGCAATTATTTTTTGACTTCTCTAAAGTAGCGACGCACGCACAGTGTCGAGGTTTAAGTCCATTCAGTCTGAAATCAAGAAGAATCATATAGTGAAGCGCGACAGCGTCCTAGAAGGGAGTATCATCGTCACGTGAAACTTACGGCAACTCCAGTTGTACAAATTTCATGTCCCAGAAAAAACAAAATATAATAATATACAAAATATATCACGCTGGACGATATATTTACCAGGAGAACAAAAGAGACATATTAAATCTGCATTTGGACGAATAAGAAACACGTGTAGTACCTGTACAGCGGTGGGAGTGCCCAATCAGGAGCTCTGTGTCACTGTTGAGCCCCCTGACTAGATGTATTTAATTGGCCTTTTACTTATTTACTCTTTTTAGCAAATTATAACTTATCTATTTTTTAAAAGGTTTAATCAGGCAAAGTACTATTTCGAAGTGGCTGCCGTGAAGAAATATTATTGTTTGCTGTGTGAATCATTTAAAAGAATTGTTTGCCCCTATACAAAGTAATTGCAGCCTACTATAGGTATATTTATGCAAAGAATATCACGGCAAGACAAAAATTATATGTGGAGTAAAAAAACAGTAGACAGCAAAATATACAGACAACTTAAAAAACTTTGCAACACGGAAGAAGAACCCCATTAGCGAATTTATTAGGGAAACGGATGACAGAGAGGCATGGAGGGCCATGATCACTGATGTCTGTAGCAGACCCGGCACATGAAGAAGAAATGTACGCACATAACAGGGTTAAGTCAAGACACATACAATATGCAATGCAAGTACACAGATCCTTCGTTCATTCAGCGGTAGACTGGATTTCTGCACCATTTTAAAACTTATTCCATAAATGAGTTCATATCAAGCTTCATTAATCACGGCTATTCTCACCAGCACACCTGTGCCTCTTAGCATTGGCATTACTTGAATATATTTGACCACAAACAGAGCAAGCAAAAGGCTTCTTCTCTCCAGTGTGGGCTCTTGTGTGCCTTTGTAATTTATGCCTGTCAGAGAAACTTTGACCACAAACCGAGCAAGCAAAAGGCTTCTCTCCAGTGAGGGTTCTTGTGTGTGTTTGTAAGTGTCCTTTTCGAGTAAAACACTGACCACAAACAGAGCAGGCAAAAGGCTTCTCTCCAGTGTGGGTTCTCGTGTGCCTTTGTAAGTGTCCTTTTTGAGTAAAACATTGACCACAAACCGAGCAAGCAAAAGGCTTCTCTCCAGTGTGGGTTCTCGTGTGCCTTTGTAAGTGTCCTTTTTGAGTAAAACATTGACCACAAACCGGGCAAGCAAAAGGCTTCTCTCCAGTGTGGGTTCTCGTGTGCCTTTGTAAGTGTCCTTTTTGAGTAAAACATTGACCACAAACAGAGCAGGCAAAAGGCTTCTCTCCAGTGTGGGTTATTGTGTGTTTGTTTAAGTCTCCCTTGGAAGCACACTTGTGACCACAAACTGAGCAGGCAAAAGGCTTCTCTCCAGTGTGGGTTCTTGTGTGTTTGTTTAAGTCTCCCTTGGAAGCACACTTGTGACCACAAACTGAGCAGGCAAAAGGCTTCTCTCCAGTGTGGTTTCTTGTGTGCACTTTTAAGTCTCCTTTTTGAGTAAAACATTGACCACAAACGGAGCAAGCAAAACGCTTCTCTCCAGTGTGGGTTCTTGTGTGCACTTTCAAGCTTGTTTTGTAAGAGAAACGTCGACCACAAACTGAGCAGGGAAAGGGTTTTTCACCAGTGTGGCTAATCATATGTCTTCTCAAATGAAAGTTGCTGCCAAAAGTTTGTTTACATAGAGAACATTTCCAACATTTGCTGCCAGTGTGACATGTCACGTCACCGTCAGACTGTTCGTCATCAGTGCGAGGAGAGTGTGACGCGTCTTCAGCATCTGACATTAGAGCTAACCGGCTGTCTGCTTGTGATCCTCCACGGTGGTCCTCATCATCTTCAGTTGTTATCAGTTGTCTTGAGCTGCTGCTTGAAGGCTCCGCCCCTTTGTTGTTTTCATATTGACATTCATCTTTAGTCTTCAAATGGACATCAGTCCTGGGCAACTCTGTAAACTCCTCCTCCTCTTTAATGTATCGTGGCAGCTGCTCCTCTTTATTTATGTTGGGAGGGTGTGGCTGCTCCTCTTCTTTAACCTGGAGAGGCTCCAGGTTGTCCTCCTCTGACACGTCACGGAAGTCTGACTCCTGCCACTCAGGACAAAGATATGTTTCACAGACGTCTGCGGGACACAAGATTTGGTAAATTCACTTTATTGTGGGGTTAAATAATAAAATACGTATTGTTGAAAAGTGTTGATTAAGCAAGCGACAAACCTGCTCTGTTCAACACAACACGAGGCTGCTTGCACACAGCGTCCAGCAGCTGACGTTGTCGCTCGTTCTCCTCCTGTGCTCCACAAAGCTCTTTTTCGCACGTCACGTTCGTTGCAGCACACATATTCACGATATCGGCGATACTCTATTTTCACACTTGGCGTCTGCTGAGCCAATGAGTCGCTAAAAAAACGCGTCTCCTTTTTTTGGTGGCTAGCAAGCTAAGCAAAGCTAAGCTAAGCTAAGCTAAGCAAAACAGGGCCGAGAGATGTTGACGAGCACCGCCTGATACGAATGTAAGCAGACACGAAATGTAGCAATTATTTTTGACTTCTATAAAGTAGCGACGCACGCACAGTGTCGATGTTTAAGTCGATTCAGTCAGAAATCAAGAAGGATTATGTTGCGAAGCGCGAAAGCGTGCGTGTCGACGGCAAAGCGGCCTGGAACGGAGTATCATCGTCACGTGAAACCTACGGCAACTCCAGCTGGACAAATCTCATTGTCGGGGAAAACCATGATGTAATAATAATAATAATGTGTGTGTGTGTGTGTGTGTGTGTGTGTGTGTGTGTGTGTGTGTGTGTGTGTGTGTGTGTAAAATAGTGGGCTTGAGGACCCGGGGGAACATTCTAGGGGCTCTGGGACCTGCGGAAAGGAAGGAGTGGCGCAAGGAGTGGCGCGGGTGAGATCCCACATTGATTGCTGCAGGTGCGCATGTGGCCACTGAAGGATTAAATTATAATTTGTAATCTTTTGCGTGTTCAAATAAATCAAATATGAGATTCTTGTGAAGAGGGTCCTTGCAAGTTGATTTATTACAGAGATCTCTGGTCACACAATTGAATATCACCAAAGCAGTGTCATCCAAGAATGTGTGTCCTCTTTTGCCCACACAGCCTTTTTATTCAAAACATCAGGAAACGCCTCTGTCATCCCGTGAGGTACAGAATGAGTTTGCATTTTGCCAGTAAACTAGATCGTCCTTGAACTTTCACATTTAGACAAAACAGGTTCTCAGTATGCTAGATTGAACTTGGACTTTCACATTTAGACGAAACAGGTTCTCAGTATGCCAGATTGCACTTTCTTCACATTTCGACAAAACAGAATCTCAGTATGCCAGATTGCACTTTCTTCACATTTCGACAAAACAGAATCTCAGTATGCCAGATTGAACTTTCTCAAACAGGACAAAGAAAGGGAATATAGACAAAACAAGATAACAGATAGGTTAAGGTCGAGTTATATTGAGTTTAACATTTATTACACCTGCTCTACACATCTATAACTAAATTCAAAATGGTTAAAATATAAAATAAAGAATTAAAAATGTTAACAATGTTAACACCACATAGCCACAGACACGAGGACGCCCAACAAATCGCACAAGAGAATCTAGACCCATACTATGCCTGTCGAGTAAGCTGCTCGAAGTAGCAGGGAATCCGTCAAGACGGTAAGCATATAATAAAATTACCTGTCATAAGTTTACTACCCGCTGATATCTCTCACATACAATTAGGGCTTCATTTCAGCCTACCGGCACCTGCACAACACCCCGGAAGCAAGGTAGCATTTGGGAGGGAGCATTGTCCAAAAGGTATGACCTGTTTACTTAATTGAATACAATTGTCCAACCAAGAGTCGTTTATCTATATTTACCTTCATTATTATTATTTAAGTATTATAATAATGGGATAAGCGGTAGAAGATGGATGCATTCATTCAGTTACACAACGCAAGAAACAATGTTTGTCTTTGTAGGAGGGCCCAACCAGGAGCTCTGTGCCACTGTTTATCCCCCTGACCCGTTTTATGTAATTGGCCTTTTACTGACCCCCCCCCCCCCCCTCAGCATCCATATTCAATAAAGGCTTTATAGGGCAAAGTGCAATATAGATGTGGCCGGCACCCAGTCTGGGTCTGCCGCGAGGGAATAATATTGTTTGCTGCGTGACTCTGTTAAAGAATTGTTAGCTGTGTGATCTTTGCGGATTGAGATATAACCGACACAGCTAAATTGCGCCACACTCTTGTCCATCGCCTGCGCCTGGCATTTCAAATCAGCTCAGATAGCAGGGTTGTGTGTCATTTGCAATCACCACACAAGAGAACCGGTGTTGATTGTGCCACCGTTTGATGCCCTGCAAACAGCACCGAGTCATTTCTGTAGCGATGCGCGCTTAATGCATACACGCCCTCACATGCTGTTTCTCCCACGGCCCCCGCTCCCCCTTGTCTATTCCCCAGGCCTGAATCCCTCTTTTGCTGCGGAACGGGTGGAGAGGAACCAGGAGCCACCAGAGCAAGGCAATAATGGCACACAGGTAATTGCACAGCAGCCCAGCATGAATCAACCCTCGACAGATTTATATGGCGGGAAAAATGCTCAAGCTACCGAGCTTCATCGGGATAGTAAAAAAAATTCAAATACCAATGGCATTGATTGCAAATAGCTGGAGCCTTGCGACAGAGGTACAAACCAAGGGGAAAAGTAAAACGAAATGGTGCCCCATAGAAAAACTGATGCACAAAACAGTAGCAACCTAAATAAATGCTACACCCAAACACAAAAGGCATTGGAAAACAAGCAATTCCTATGTGAGCGCCGATAAAGCTAGCTAGTAACCAAATGAGCTCCAAGTAGTAGCAGCTGGTTCTTTATTGAACATATAGACACAAAGAAAATGAAGAGTTTATATGTCAAAGAGGGGTAGGAGGAAGCCAAAAACGTATCTAGTCCTACCCGCTATTAGTTTTCATGCAGGTAAAAAAAGGCAAAGTCTAAACGTAACCACATATACAAGTGCACATGAAATCAACAGACACATACTTGACTCACCGAGGCAATTTTCAGCAGCTATTAATATATTGCCCAGAAAGAATTAGTCAAAGCCATATTTAAGTCTTGCATACAAATGACTACAACCTTCTCACCTGCGCTGAGGAAGCAATGACCTTTCATGCTCCAGGTTGCTGACGAAACCCAGAAAACAGGTGATGCAATGTTAGTTGAGAGTAAGGGAGAGAAGTGCAAGATGCGATTGACTCTATATAAAACAAAAAGCAGTTATCAAAAGCCAATTTGTGCAAAATACGAATATCCCACTGTAGAAGAAGGCTCAATGAGTTAAGTATCCCTTTAATGTTAGGCGGGGTTAATTGTATATATGTGTTGTGCATAAATATGTGTTGATTACGCTTGTGGCCACGCCCGAAGCCTCGCGAGACGGGCTTCCTACGTCATCGCCAACACATAGTTTCGCGGGTGATTCGAAATAAAAGGGCGCACCGAGACGACAATGAGCTCACAGGTGACGCTGACACACCCAACTGGCATCTTCAAACCTCAATCGGATTTGTTTTGCAATGGACCAGTCCACAACGAAAAAGAAGAGAACATCCCCTGTCCGGGATCATTTTGAGCAGATCTCTCCTAAAAAGGTACAAATTATAATAACCAGTGTGAATATATATTGTAAATTATTGTGACAACACAGTGTATCCCTCGTTTTAATGTCTTTCTTCTACTTGCTGATATTTCAAAAGGTGAAGTGTAAACTTTGTTCTAAAGAACACTTCATCTATGTTGAGGCATTCTAGGGCCCTGCATGAAAATGAGGAGACAACTCAAATAGAACCACGCCCAGCCATTTTAACATGCAATGAAAAAACAGCATAGCCTACCATGTATATTCCAAATGTGACAGATGAAATGAATGACATCTATCATTAATAGGCCTACTCTGTTTCTGTTAAACTGCAGCGGATAAGAATGCAGTGGAAGAGGCATTGAGCAATATGGTAATTGAAGATTGCCAGCTCTTCAGTTTTGTGGAGGACGCAGGGTTCAGGAAGCTTATCCAAGCTTTCGACACTACATATGTTCTCCCCACCAGGCAGGTGTGTATGAGAGCACATGAATCATTATTCCCCCATAACTGCTCTTCCAATAGTGTTCTTTCTCCTTTCCTTTAGACTTTGAAAGCCATGGTGGAGGAGAGGTACCAGCAGGCAAAGGAGAAGGCCCAAGAGCTTGTAGCAAAGTCCTCTGCAGTGAGCATAAGAGCAGATACTGTATGTGGACCAGCATCAACACAGATGCATATCTGGCAGTCATTTCATTGATGAGCACACCTCTCTGCACTCAGCTGTGCTCCATTTCCCTGACCGCCATACAGCTGAGAACATGGCTGCCGTTAAATCGGCACTCATGGCACAATGGGGCATTGCCACCAAAGTAACTTGCCTTGTGACAGATGGTGCAGCCAACATGGCGGCATGTGCCAGACACATGAAATCTAATGGTGAAGAAGGCTCTGGCAGAAAACACTGAGCTGTCTGAGATCCGTCTTCAGTGTAGGAGTATAGTTGGCTATTTCAAAAGCAGTACCACTGCAAAGGTGAATTCCTTTATTACACAGCAGTATTCAAATTAATGCTGAATTGTCATGTTTTGGTTCTGTCATGTTTTGGTTTTGGTTCTGTCATGTTCAGTTTCTGCTTTCCTTGTGTGTTTTCCTTGTCTTGTTGATTGTGACCCTGCCCTTCCTTGTGTTGTCCAATCAGTGCCCTCAGCCACTTGTATCTGGTCCAGGTGTGTCTTGTTGCGTCATTAGTGTTGGTGTATTTAGTCTGCTGTCTCTCCTCTGTCTGTGTTGGTGCATTGTGGTATGTATGTTTGTCCTCATGTCATGCTGCCTGTTTTCTGTTTCCTCCCAAGTTCAAGTTCATGTTTTGTTGCTGTCTGTTTTTTTTTGTTCCCTCTTTTGTTCAAGTTCAAGTTCATGCTTTGTTTTATGTTTTTGAACTTTGGAAACCTTTTTGTTAAATAGAAATTAAATCTCTTTTTTTTGGACTACACCCCTGCCTCCTTGCTCTGCCTTCCCGCATCTGGGTCCTAAAGCCCCCCGTTTTGACATGAATGACTTGAATAATGTTTTGTTTCCTATTTTATTTTTTATAGACAAGGCTGAGACAGGTGCAGGAGCAAATGAAGCCTAGAGCCTGTGCTGAAGCTCATTCAAGAGATAAGTTGACATCCATAACTGCTTCCACTCTCCTTTCAAACAATAATGACCTTTTATTTTCAGGTGGAGACAACCTGGAACAGCACCTTCCACATGCTGCAACGCATGTACAACCTCAGGGAAGCCGTAGGAGCAGGCCTACACACCGACATCCCACCAGTTGAGGCTCATTTCTGAGAGTCTGCAGGTGCTGTCCCCATTTAATGATGCCACCGTAGAGCTCTCAGAGGAGAGTGTCTGGGTTCAAGGTCATACCACTTTTGGCCATGCTGCACCACACCTTGGAGGATGACATGGGAACCATACAAATGGAGGTGAGCAAAGCAATGGCTGAGGGTCTTAAAATAACAACTGAGCATCATGTCACTGGCAACACTGCTCGATCCCAGGTTTGTATCAGTTGTCTGTTTTTCCTCATCTGTCTACTAGTACCAACAAATGAGCAACTGCCTCTTGTTGAACAGTTCACAACTGCAATGAGTCTCACTGTCATTTGCAGGTTCAAGAAGATAGGCTTCTTTAGCCCCAATAAAGCACAAGAGGCTGAGAGGAGGCGCACAGCTGAATGTGCGACAGTGATCCGGCACAGGGCATCTTCCGCCTCCTCCCCATCATCTTCATCAACACAACCGGCCTGTGGAGCAAGGTAATATTCAATACATTCTAATGGTGTTAATTAAGCAATAGGAAATGAGCGGCAGTGCATTCTTTTGCTCCCATCTCTACGATGGGCAGCCAGAACTGCCTGTTGGCTGTTAGTTGTGTCTTAGGTGACAAACTGTGGCGGCGATTGGACCACACAGTCATGCACAGGAGGACCCAGAGTGAGACCGCTGAGGTCCTCACTTACCTGGGGGAACCCAACATAAGCAGGATGTCAAACCCCCTGGACTACTGGGAGCTGCACAAACATGTCTACCCAAACCTCTACAAACTAGCAATAACCTTTCTCTGTACCCCGGCCTCATCCCTTGCGAAAGACTAAGATCTAAAATGACAAACCTTTTAAAGCCCAAAACTTTGGAAATGCTAGTTTTCCTCACTAAAAATGAATGAAAGGTGTGTCTTGTTTATGTCAATGTCTAAAATAAAGCAATCATTCTTTCAAGTACATTCATATCACAACTCCCTGCCCTTTTGACCCCATCAAATCCATGGTATCATTTTAATCACTGTCTGTCATGACATTTATTTTCCACATGAGGGTGCAATAGCACAAATGAAGCCTCATGATGCTTCATCCCAGGAGCGAACCAGTTGGATGGAAGGCCTCATTGCTTCAGTTTACCATCACTATGTTCCATCAATTGTAATGTATTTGTGGATTAACAAGTGTTTTCAGTATGGACACAATATGTTTTGCAATGCATTTGTGTACTAAAGTACCATGCATCTATTACAGTGGAACTATTGAGGTTCAAGTGTTGTGTGCACAGTATGACGGTTTAAGTGCTTTCAAAATATCAACTGTTTCATAGCAATAACAAATGAGCAGGAGATGAGACTGGGCAAATCAAGGGCTTTATTACAAAACGTAATGGAACAAACTTCAGATGACTTGACTGGTGCGGGTAGCAGTGATGGTCGGCAGGTAGAGGGGCAATGAGCAGGACCACATGCTGTCTGATTAGCAACCAGCCATACCTGTGCAGAAGAACGGAGACACCAGCACACTCAATGGACGCTATCCCACTTCACATTGGTCACTATTGTTTTTGTCTAAGCATTACTGGCACGTTCCTCTATCAGATGCTAACCTGTGTATTGGTATGAAACTCAAGTGTAATCTGATATTTTATTAAAATACATTTTTGTAAACATTTGCATGGGTTGTAACTATATGCTTTTTGTCTGGGCTGATAGAGATTTGCTACGGAAACAGTTGTGTCCAAATGTCACCATTTTTAACAACTCCAGAAATTGACTGTTAAAATGTCTATCACATTTTACGACTAGTGCTGGAGTGTGACAAAGCAAAACTAAACGCTCCTTAAAATCTGTCGTAAATTAATGTCAGGGAAATATTATCCTTTCATTTACCTTAAAGTGCATCTTCAACACAGCTACTGTCCAGCTGAGAAATGAATGTCCTTCACTCTTGCTTTTTGGGGGTCTTCCATCAGTCCTGTGTGCCTCGTATGCCGTCTTCGCATTCCACTTTTCTGTGGGAGTCTGTATTTTTTTAATGCTCTGTATTGACTTTCACTTTAGTCTGTTTACGCATTAATGTATTCATAGTTATTGTGAGCTGCGCAAGGCAAAGACTGATTTCAGTTTAGTTTGTACGCTGACCTCTGCACACAACTGACTTTAGCACAAGGCTAGCAAATTCCTCAAGCAAAGCACTACAGCGGATGTCATTTTTGTCAAGTTTACTTTTACAGTGAACTCCAACTGGGGGCCATTCATTACACTTAGTTGACTCTTAGCCATTTACTACAGTAAGATGACAATGTTTTGTCTATAATTAATCTTTTTTTCTGTTACAATTAATACCCAACATTCTGCAGATGACACTCAGGTAATGATCTATCACTGCTCCGCTCTCAAAGCCTTCATGGCCCAACTAACAACTGGGTCGTGATTGGTCTTTACTACTTCCTTAGCATGTATGATGTTATCCTCAGTCAATGCATTTTTAAACATATCAATTATATGAATTACAATTATTGGCTTATTCTAATATTTTCTAAATATATAAACACAAAACAGTCAAACCTTACATTTTTATATGCCTGGCTATTTTTGATTTTATGTTCTACCAGCTAATTTGTTCAAGTGCTTATACATCCCATTCTATGCTACAGCAACATCTAGTGGTCAATTATTACACACTATGACTTTACAAGACGCTTAGAGATGACTGAATCACATTGATTCGCTCCAGGCTTGCTACAAGCATGCACACCATTATGCGCTTTCATTGTTATTTTTTATTTTTTTAAAGAATCAATCAAGGAAACAATGGAACTCACAGTTCTATTTTCATTAATTGAGCTGGCTGGGTAAGAAGATTAGTTTGATGCTGGTAGCTTCTTGATCTCGACCCATTTGACCTGCAACACATACCATAGTAACTAAATCAAACACTACACATTAGTAGGTTAAAACCACCAACATCCCCATTTACCTAACTACCTGCTACTGCAGTCTAGCTAGAGACACGCTAGCATAGGTTACCTGATCTTACCCTAGCTTAGCTAGCTACTGAAGAAGGTATATTAAAAATCCATACTTTTGCGTGTCCAATAAATCAAATTATGGGATAAGAAATGAACAGAGTTCCTGCGCAGGATGATTTATTCCGGAGATTTCCGTTACATCATTGAATCAAACTCCAACAGTTTCAGTTTCAATAATGCCACTCCTCTTTCGAAGAGCCCACACTTTATTACAATCAAATCGCAAGAACAGTGTCTCCAACTCTGCCCCTCATGAATAAGTAAAAGTGTTATATAATGGAAAAATACAGGTTGAAAAACAGAATTCTCAGCACACAGATACAGCTGTATTCGTTTCTAGTCAAAATATACTTTCAAGGCACTTCTCAGTACTTTCTCCCATAACAAAATCTCACAAACAAGTTGAACTCAACAGCTCCTAATGTAACATAGTTATATGAGTGTGCGCTCTCTCTCACGAACAGAAATGTGTTTTCGCACAGAGAAGGAACTTCTAGACCAAACAATGTGTCCCACCTTAAGGTCATATTATACTGAGTTCAAAACTACTTTACCTACTTCACATCTATAAAACATTTCAACATGGTTAATATAAAGAATTAAAATGTTAATAATGTATAACAATGGTTAATATATGAAATAAAGTATTAAAAATGTGAATAATGTATAACACTACCTTCATTACCCGTGTGGCCTTGGATGGAAAAGGCACCGCTGAACGAACTGAAATGGGTTAGCCGCAAGGGGAGGGAGGCCATTGACCTGCTTCCCAGTCGGTCAGCGGTGCCTTTCCACCAGTCGTCACACGGGGAATGGAGCCAGGACAAAATGTGGGAAGGAAGGTTGTTGTTTCTTGTTTTTTTTTTGTGTGTGTGCCTGTGAAATAGTCTTACCCAGTCTCGTGTCTCAACTGGCTCACCCGTAAGGTAAAACAAAACCCTGGTTAGTTTGGTGCTGGTTGCTAGTTCTTGATCGACCCATTTACCCTGCAAAGTATCACAGGAATATAAAGTTTACTGCAGTAGTAGCAACACATACCATAGTAACTAAATCAAACACTAAACATTAGTAGGTTAAAACCACCAACATCCCCATTTACCTAACTACATGGCAGTCTAGCTAGGCTGGAGACACGCTAGCATGCATGTTTCTGTTTGTCACTTCAAGTCATAAAGTTGCTGTGGGAGAATCGGTTGGTGGTTAAATGGTGTGTCACGTCATGTCACGTATGCGCCTCTCAACTGATCATTACCGTATCATTTACACACCGCATCAGCATTTTTGTGTTCTTCCATCCTTATTCATGTCAATGGCAATTACCTGATTTTCTTCTTTCCGTCTGACGAACAAGAATGCGCCTAATTGTTTGGGTTTTACCTTGAAGCTAAAAGAGGTCAAAAATTTTTACAATGCAATTAAACATTAGTCACCAGGTTAAATAGCCACACATCTTGTGTATTCACTTGCTGTGTGTCATTCCACTTTGTAGCAGAAAAATCACTCTGGATGAGGATTGTTGACATTTTATTTCAATTTATATTTTAACTGTTTTGAATTTAGTTATACATGTGTAGAAGTAGATATTAAAATGTTAACTCAGTCACCATTTGTAGGAGAGGATGTGATAATGAGTTATTTGTTCTCATCTCTGTTTGAAGTCTTCTCTCTGTTCCCGGAACAACAGAGTGGGCTAAAAGTTTCTGTGACTTATCGGGAGGATGTTAAAGTGCCAAGCGCTTCTGCTCCTCAGGTCGTCCTGTCGTAAAATCTGATAGGGTCCAGAGTCCCTCTACGTCAAAGACTCTGGTCGGGAAGTCCTGTTTTTTGTCACAACTCTGCTAAAGGTTCAAAGGAGAATGGAGGCAGGTCTCAATGTAAGAACTTTTGTATAAAGATGCTACAGATTCATCATCCAGCACACACTGGAGCTGATCACCATTTTTAGTGAGGTTGTCTTTGTGTCTTTTAAAAGCTTTTAAAATAAAAAATTGCAAGGAACTTCTTCATCGATCTTATTTATGATTTATTTGAACACGCAATAGATTACAAAATCCAAGTAATCTTTATTTACTCTTTATTACAACATCAATTAAGCGACATAATTGTTTTAAAAACCCAATGATTTCCGCCATCCTGACTGCTTGGTGGAAGGCATTAGAAATTACAACAGCCCAAGTGGAGCCCTGTGGGCTTTCTCCCCTATGGCATAACCCCGACTTTCGAATTAACAACCAATCGTTTTATTTAGGTGTGTGGGAGCAGAAAGGAATTACACATCTCCACCATCTCTTCTCAGATAATATGTTTATATCATATACATCCTTGCTCCAAAAATACAAAATACCAAACGGAAATTTTTTACATTATCTGCAAGTTAAAAATATGATAAAGAAACAAATTCCAACACTTCAGGGTATGCTCCAACCGCCGGTTTTAGCTAAAGATATTACCAAGCTTTCTCCGACAACAACAAAAAAACTTTCTAAAATATATAAGTTACTTTCATATACGGAGAAAATGTCTTTACCCATCTCAAAATGGGAGACAGACTTGTCTATAGCACCGGAATCTGACTTTTGGATTCAAGTTTGTGAAAACGCATTTAAAATGACAAAACACACAAATTTACAACTTATCCAATATAAAATTATCCATAGAACATACATTACTCAATATATGATGAAGAAAATGGGACTCTCAGACTCCGACATTTGCCTCCAGTGTTTACAAAACACTACAGACACTTATGTTCATGCTTTATGGTTATGCACTCCAGTTATGTATTTTTGGACTACATTCTTAGAAAAACTTTCCGCTATCTTGGACTGTAGGATACCTTTATCTCCAAACTTGTGTTTGCTAGGTGACCTAACAACAACTGACTTACCACATAAACAATTTCAATCTACACTTGTAGCCCTTACTATCGCAAAAAAAAAACAATTCTTGTTAACTGGAAAAATAAGCAAACTCTGAATATCGACCAATGGTCTAACCTCCTCATAAATCACATTTTAATGGAAAAAATATCGGCCTCAAATAAAAAACAAATATCAAAATTCATAGAGATATGGTCTACGTATATAGAATATTTTAACCTAATTCTGGTTATTTAATTAAAGGAATCTAAGAGTTTGAGCAAGTGGGGGTTTTAGGAATGGAATGTTGCAGAACAAAGGATGCTAATTGCAGGGGGAGATGCAGAGCCGCGATAAGGTCAGAGTAGGTTGTAAACCACATTTGTTTTACACCTGGGCGGAAAAGTACAAAACAGGAGAAGCCACCCAGTGACGCTGCGGATGAAGATCGGCCAATGAAAAGCAAGCTAAAGTTAAACTGCAGAAAACACATAGCCAATAGAATAATGTCAGGATGCCTTTGTTTCTGTGTCATTTAAATACTGTGTAGTATAACTATTCACTGGGGCAACTCGGAAGAGACTACGTTGGCTGCTTGAGACAGAGACGTATAGAATTGTATTGGTAGGGACCCGGGACCCCAGCTGTTTGTATTAGATTTGAGTGTTAGGAATAAATCCACTCGTGTGTGAAAATGCCGGCTTCCTGATACCTTTCTATTGCAGAACGAGCATGCTATTGTTGGATGGGTGGTAGTTTGGTAAGGTCACAAATTGGAGTCAGATTATTAACTTAAGTTTATATTAATATAGCAATAAATTCCAACAATTTATGGTGACCCCGACGTGATGCAAGAGAGGTAAAAAAGAAGTCTGGGACTTCGAGAAAAACCACAAGAGTCTGGGACTCGAGGATCTGGGATCCACGTCCACACCAGGTGACGACCTGATAAAGAAGCCATACCTCCGACCGTCTTTTCTCTTGGATCCACAGTCAAATAAGGTAAGCAGATTCCTTTTCAAATTCTGCACATTGGCAACGCTAAATTATAAGAGAAAGGAGGAGCGGAACGGCGTAAAAGTGTAACAGTGTGGACATTAGTAGGGTATAAAATCTGGGATTTACCTACTAGAATAGTTTGGAACTATTCGTGGTTAGATACGGTTTAAAATCTGGGATTTACGTATCGATACGGTTTAAAATCTGGGATTTACGTATCAGTGTGGAAGCGGTGTGAATGTAAAAATTAAAATTGGACTGCAAGAGAAGTGATTAGGACACGCGCGAGTGGATTTAAGGATGGCAGATAAGAGAAAGTGTGATGAGGGTCTCGGGTCCCCTGAAGTCTGGTCGGAGATTAATGGTCATTACGCTAAACTGGAATCACAGTTGATTAGTGGAATAGAAAGTAAGAGAATTAAGAAGGAAAGAGAACGGTGTCAGAAGTTGTTTCGGAAATTAAAGAAGGATGAATTGTTTCGCGGAGAACCTGGAACGTGGGATATGTCGAAGTTAGCGCGGCAGTTACAGAAAAAGGAAAGCAGAATGTTGGCAAATATTCGAGATATGAAGGAGGAACAGAGCCAAGTCGGATGGCGACAGCGTAATAAACTTGAGAAGGAAGTGAAGGAAGTGGAGAAAGATAGACGAGGCATTCACCAATCGGCAACTATTGCAACTGCGTTGGCAGCGATAAGAGAGGAAAAGAAAGAGGAAAAGAAAGAGGATAAAGTGATTGATAAGGGAGAAAAGGCGGAATGTTTTAGAGGCGTTTATCCACAGTTGCCGAGCTCGGGACAGTATGTATTTGCGCCCCCGCCGTATCCGACGGCGTCAGTGATGGCCCCCCGTAGTCACTTTGGGGGGCAGAATGGTTTTAGATGTGGAAGATGACGGGTCACGGATGACGCCAGCAACAATACAGTTGATCGAACAGGCTGTGAATAATGAGAGGAAAAGGCTGCGGGGGAGTGAGTCGCCCGTGCGCACGTCAGGGGCGGTGTTAGCAGGAGACGGGGGCACCACTAGTGCAGGGAATAAGAGGACTCCGAAGCTGATAAGGGAGGAGGCACAGGGGAAGTTGTTTGATGGACATAAGGTGCAGACTGAGGAAAGAGGGATGTTAGAGAAAATGGTGACAGGGACACAGAGACGGGGGCAGGCAACGCCCAGCAACGCTGATCACCGCGAGGGGGAAGTGGAGAGTGATGAGGAAGGTGAGGTGATGTTACGTGAGCAGCGGCAGATGCTCAGAGCGCTGAGTGAGGAAGAGAGGAGGGGCGATAGTGAGGAGAGCAGGTCAAGGGGGCAGCTGGCACCCGCCAGCTGGGGAGAGAAACGCCCCTGGCGGAGATCGCGGAGGCGTTGTTTCGGGAACTGAGGGCGGCCTTTCCCTCCCCAGTGGATGTGATGCCAACAATTTTGAATTATGGGAAAGGTGTGTTGTGTGATGTTCTAGCGAGATTTTAGAAATCAAAATGGCCATTTGGTCTGTTTCTCCTCACTGCCTTTGTGGAGATGAGAAAAGTGCAGAAGTTAAGTGAATGGAAGTGTAAGTTTGTTTAAGACAGTGATTTTTAAGTGTAGGAAAGAAAGAAAAGACGGGTAGAAAGTAATTTTTTCCCTCCAAAATTCCTTGTCCTCAAAAAAGGGTGAAAAAGAATGGTAAGCAGGAAATCTGCATATTTTGAAAGGATGGGGGCCGTGAGCTGCTGTTTTAAGAAGGTGGTGATTTGTACTGTTGTCTGTTAAAATTAAATTAAACTAGATAAAAAAGGACAGGGGGGTGTGATAAGTTTAGTCCTCTCTCCCATTGTCTCCATTTGGGAGACTTGTAGTCTGTTGTGTGTGAATAGCAGGGGTCTTCTAAGGCTAATCTGTTAAAATCAAATTGTTCCTGTTATGCGGAAGGATATAGAGGTCTAGGTGTTAACTACAGGCCACTATCATATTATTTTTAAAATCAGATCTGTGTAATATAGTTGAATAAGTAATAAAACCAAATTTTAATTGAAATAGACTTTTCATTTTTGATTTTTATATTTCCCCTGCATCTCTGATAACTTATTCGTAGGTGTGAAAATGATTTAACCTTTGTCTTTATCTGAGTCCCATTCTAGAAGTCTGGAAAGGACTTCCATCCAAGTGGCCAGGGTGACTGACAGCTGTCACATGTTTCTTAAATTTGAGGTAACACGTAATGAAGATGTCTATGGTAGACATATGCGTAAATATAGTACTACTACTTGCTATAGTGTAGTGATCAAATTCAAATAAAACCACAAAATGAATAAATTAGGGGTTTGAAAAACAAAATATTTTGGGGGAATTTTTTATTTTATTTTGTCTTGGAAATTGAATGACAACAAGCAGTGTTCTCTTGCTATGATCTCATCTCCCTCTGTCTGTTCCGAGTGTATAAATGTTTCAGGCAGGTTCAATCTTTGACTGAAAGGTGTTTCACTTGGGTGACTCAACCAAAAAGTGCTGGAAATGGAATGAACAGCATTCTCCTGCTATGCTTGATGTTCAGAGTGGAAGGTGAACTGAACAATGGTCACTTTCGGGGGGGGGGAAGTGACCACACGGACTGCGAAAAGGATGGTACACTGTAAATCCGCTCGTCCTGTGACTGTTCAATGACTCTTATGCATTGTTTGAGCATAATGTCCAGCAACTTTTTGAGCAGACAGGATTATCATCGATTCTGCCATGATGAACTTTTCCTGAGAACTCCAGTACACAAAGCCCAGTGCCCGCTTTGAACTATGCCCTGCATAAACTGCTATCGACAAGGACAGGAAGGAATATGAACTACAGTTGTGGACTCAAAGTTCTGGAATCATCTGAGTTTGGTGCCCGAGGTCGTATGTTGTATTCTGTTTGTAGACATTTGCACTCTGTACTATGTCAGAAAGGAGATGTGATCTATAGCAACGCAGTTTCGGAAATTGAGAACAGCTTATGTGAATTAGGGTAGTATAAAATTTATTCTAATCTTTAAATACTATATTTTCCGTTGTTTGATGCTTGTTGAATTTGGCCTTCTATTTTTTTTCCCATTTCTCTTTTATAACTTTGGCTTCTCAGAGTGGACTCAGATATGGAACACTTACGGCGAATTTGCTGGTTAAATTTTTAATTTTGATTAAGCTCAACAGCACTGACCTTTGGATTCCACGGGGAATGCACAAAGGCAAAGTTCCCTGCTGTGTTTTTACAAGCCCTCACTACTCTGTAGAAGAGGTGAGGTTAGTTAGCATTTTAAGAATACTTTTTGGTTGGTTTAAAGTAGGGATTTTGTTTTGTTTTTCTGATTATAACTCGTTTCTTTTACTAGTTGAGATGGCAGATATTTGGAAGATTTGTGACCTGCAATAGATTAAGGGGGTTGTTTAAAAAAAAAAAAGATTTTCTTCTCTTCCTGACCTTAAAAGTCCTCCGCTGCAGTATCTTAATTTACATCTGCTTGAGTTGTTTTTCTCACTTTAAGTTACCTGAACAGGATTCAAATTTACATTACAAACTCTTGCCTCAAAGGCTTTTGTTTTATGGCTCATGGCTAGCTCAGCTGGAGATCTTTTTATAGTTCTGGTGTTGGCCAAATTGTCACAATTTGGTTGTTTTTTAATCTACAGGACACAAGGTGTCTGTTTTTCCTCTTTGAAGCAGCAATTTGGAAGCGGCTGCAGTTTTCACATTCAGGTCTGAAATGATCAAAATTGATCTTTATCAGATGGGGGAATGATTGGTCTGTCTGAGTTTGTTGAAAAGGAAGTCTGATGTGAGAATGATTGGTCTGTCTGATGTGAGAATGACTGGTCTGTCTGTGTATCAAAAGGAAGTCTGATGTGAGAATGAAGTTTGGTGTGAGGAATTTACAGGCAGCGAATGGGGAGGATTTGACTTGGAGGAAAAGTAAGTTCTACAAAGATGACAAAAGACGACCCTTATAGCAGAAATACGGTAAGTATGTTCCATCTCAGAAACGATTGAAAAGTATAATTTCTAGAGCCCATGGAATATGCCATTTAGGTGTGGAAGGAACATTGACACACCTGGGTGACATTTTTTTCATGAGACAAGTTGTTAAAAATGAACTGCGGTGTTTATTTAAGGTATAAGTATAAATCTCTTCTCAGACTGTTCATGGCCCGGCCGGACATGAATAGTTCTGAGTTAAGATGATGTTGTTTTTAAATGATTTACACTGCTGTAATAAGAAACCAGCGTTAAAAATACAGAAATTTGATGTACGACAAAGAGCAACATTATGCTCAGGCATTGGAGCTGTGGATTGAGACCACAGGTAAACACCCAGGCAGCTACCCTGAAGCTGAGATGATGTTCAGGACGGCGATGCTGAACGGCCTCCCAAATGAGGTGCAAGCGATTATGAGAATTGAAACTAAAGGACAAAAGGGGTACCATTACTCACAGTTGCGCCCGGCCCCAGACTTTGTGCCTGCCAATGGTGAGCTTAAAGATTGACTGCCCGGACGGGCAGGTCAAGAGAGGGAATGTGAGGATGGCGAGAATTGGATCAAAATCGGACTCGGAAGTGTCTGAACAAAAACGACGACGATGCAAATGTTTAACTTTATTGACTATTTTGTTTGCAGGCTTGTGCTTTGTGTGGACTATGTTAGCGTTTGAACATATGGTGCGGGATGATAGAAGTGATGGAACGAAAGGAGAACGAGTGATGGTGTATCATTCCTGTAATGAAACGGTATGGTATGAAGCAGAGCAAGATGGTGGTAAGACGCTGACACAGACACAACAACTACTGTTAAATCTGAAGTGTAAACAACCGACACAGGTATTTCTAGGGTCACTAATAATTGGCTCCTGATGGCTGAACAGGCCGCTAAGAATACTAACGAGGATTGTTTGGTATGTTTAGGTGCAAGACCAGTTTTGAAAATCATGGCAGCAACTGTTGTATCCAAAACCTGTCTCTTTGGTTTCCTGTATAACAAAACTCTCCAAGGAAAGTGCAGCCAATTGGATTCGGCCTTTCCACTGACAAATATGGAAAAGCAAAAGCCCATTTTTGACATCCATGTTGCACAACAAAATTTTACCTGCCTAAAGTTACATGGGAGTGGCCCTGGGATTGGAAACATCCAGGAGTCATGGTGTAATGAAAATGTGTCTTTGCCAGCAGGAATACCTCTCGCTCGGGCTGATGTTTGGCTGTGGTGTGGAGAGAGAGTGTTGTACGATAGGCTTCCCCCCAATGCCTCAGGTAAGTGCGCCCTAGTAACGCTGATCATGCCAATTAGTGTGACAGCATTAGACATGGCTAGGATAAATTGGGAAGGAGTTAGACAGTGGGGAAGAATCCCCTTCCTTGGGAGGAAGAAAAGGGACATGCAAGAATGGTTGAATGCAGGAGACCCCACATACATAGATGCAATTGGAGTTCCGAGAGGGGTCCCTGATGAATACAAATTGGTGGATCAAGTGGCGGCAGGATGGGAGAGTATTTTTCTGTTTATTACAGTAAACAAAAATGTGGACCGGATTAATTATGTCCACTACGATGTCCAACGATTGGCGAACTTTACCACCTCGGCACTCCAGGCAGTGCACGAGCAATTAGCAGCCACGTCTCTTATGGCATTCCAAAATAGAATGAGTTAGATATGGTGTTAGCTGAAAGAGGAGGAGTGTGTGGTATTTTTGGGGAGCAGTGTTGTACTCTGATCCCCAACAATACATCTCCTGATGGTCGCCTTACTAAGGCATTGGAGGGTCTGCGCACGCTAAGTAATAAAATGAAAGAGCATTCAGGCGTGGACACCAGTTGGTACTCTGACTGGTTAAACGTCTTTGGCAAATATAAAAGCTTGATTGCATCAGTATTGATTTCTATCGTGATGTTTGCCGCTATTTTGGTGTTATGCGGATGTTGTTGTATTCCATGTATCAGATCATTGACTGTTAAGACAATTGAACGCACGTTGGGGCCACTACCGCCGGGTGGTCAGTATATGATGATCCCTCAGAAGGACCCCCAGGAAGCGGAGACAGCTGTGGCCCTCCGGGAGTCCGGGATGTGAGTATGTGAAGGTAGCCTCAGGGATCTGAGGCCATGAGAGAGAATGAAATTTTATACTGATTTTCTACTAGAATTAAAGTTTATACTGATTTTCTACTAGAATTAAATTTTTTTACAAATTTTTATTGATTTTTAGCTTATGTTTAACAATAAAAAACAAGGTATTCGAGTGATGACCTCAGTCGTCTGAGGTCATGAGAGGGAATAAAGGAATCTAAGAGTTTGTGCAAGTGGGGGTTTTAGGAATGGAATGTTGCAGAACAAAGGATGCTAATTGCAGGGGGAGATGCAGAGCCGCGATAAGGTCAGAGTAGGTTGTAAACCACATTTGTTTTACACCTGGGCGGAAAAGTACAAAACAGGAGAAGCCACCCAGTGACGCTGCGGATGAAGATCGGCCAATGAAAAGCAAGCTAAAGTTAAACTGCAGAAAACACATAGCCAATAGAATAATGTCAGGATGCCTTTGTTTCTGTGTCATTTAAATACTGTGTAGTATAACTATTCACTGGGGCAACTCGGAAGAGACTACGTTGGCTGCTTGAGACAGAGACGTATAGAATTGTATTGGTAGGGACCCGGGACCCCAGCTGTTTGTATTAGATTTGAGTGTTAGGAATAAATCCACTCGTGTGTGAAAATGCCGGCTTCCTGATACCTTTCTATTGCAGAACGAGCATGCTATTGTTGGATGGGTGGTAGTTTGGTAAGGTCACAAATTGGAGTCAGATTATTAACTTAAGTTTATATTAATATAGCAATAAATTCCAACATAATTCTGCCTGTTAGCGAGAGCCACCACATCGTGATAACTTACATTGATGTCTCTGCATTTGGCAGTTTGTAACTAATGGTTGTGTTTTTATAGTCAGGAACCCAGTTGCTGCCAACAGGATCGAGCAGATTCACCTCCAATGGGCACTAAGGGCTAATATTCGGATTCACTGCATGCCAGGGGACTAATTCTACAGGTGCTGTCCCCCTCTGGCTGGGCGTGGGCGGGTCTGCCCCTCTGTTGGCTGCTGGGTGGCGGCTGTGTCTTGGTCGTTCCCTGGGTCTCGTGGGGGGTGCTGTGTTGTGGGGCTCTCCCTGGTGTTCGGGGCGGCGCCGCCCCGGCGCGGTCCGTCGCTCTGGGCCCGGCGACGCGGTTCGGGGCCTGTGGGCCGCCGGGGTGTGAAGAGGAATAAATGAATTTTGTCCTCTTTGCGTGTTCCAAAAATGAAGATAGATTTAATGTAAGAAAAATACACCTTTTGCAAAAATTATTTAATAAAAAACAGAGAATCTCTGGACAGATAACAGCTTCCAATTTCATCACTTAAAAACGTGGGATTTCAGAGCGTCAAATATACTCTTCTACGTGTACAATAGCTTCTTATAGTTAAAAAGACCTCCTCCTTTTCATTTATAGACTAAACATAATTGAAGGATTTTCCCATAGCAAAATCTCACAAACAAGTCAGGGGGTGTTTTTCCCGAAGCAGACTCTGCTCTCAAGGACTAAAATGTACGTGTGCAATAAAAGGAATTTTGGACCAATCAGTGTGTACCAGCCTAAGGTCAGACCATACCGAGATCAACACCATCTGCTCTGCTAAGGACACAAAACATCTCGACAAGGTTAATATAAAGAATTGGAATGTTAATAATGTGTAACAATGGCTAATAAAATAAAATAAAATGAAGTATTAAAAATGTTATAATATCTTTCAGTCCACCCTTTGGGCTTATTTAAAATAAAGCCCAACAACTAAATATTTAAACATTTTTACCAAAGGATTCCCGCGGGATTTGCATCATCGCAATGGCAGGTGCAACAGTAGAATAAAAGGGAAAAAAAACATTCTTTTTAGCAGGAGAGGAGGTCAGTCATATGTCAAAACAATGTGATTCATTAAAAGATTTTTTTTGTTTTTGTTTTTTTGTTTTTTGTGTTTTTTTTCTCAGTAAAATAAGCATATCATATATGAAGACAGTGTGTTGTGATTATGTTAAAAATTGTGGTGGGGGATTCCAGAAATAGAAAATTGGCATGGCAGTCAGTATAAGAAAGAGTGTCATGATGCAGACGCAATTGAAGACGCATTGTCTCTTCGAAGCAGCCATCTCGTGATGAAGGTCTTTGTTGAATAGTCCGTACAGGTTTTTTTTTAGGTTTTTTTTTTTTTTTTTTGTGTGTGAAGAGGGTCTTTCAGCCTCTCTCCAGCTGCCAGAGATGCAAAGATGAATCACCGGGATTTATCTTCCCAAGTTGTGACTCATTCTTTGTGGAATGCCCCGGAAAAGGGACACATTCCTCCTATTTCCATTGGGTAATCCTCAGGTCGTCTGGTGGAAACTGGAAGCAGTTGAATGGCCTCTCAGCTGGCCCGTCTGGTCACTGGAGCAGCTGACTGGTTTCTCAGTTGGCTCCCGCTGGTGGCTGGCTCCTGAAGGTGGGGGTTGAGTAGAAGGCGGACCCCCCGGCCGGTGTAATAGGCAAGATGTGGAACCAGGTGCCCCGTGGACTGGACTAGATTGACCCTTCCATCACCTCATCTGGGCGCAAAATATTTTCATTTAGTCACTAATAAACATTTATTCACATCCTTTCTTTTTGAAAGAGCATTTTGGTAGTATTATTAGTTAGGAGTTAGTAAATGTTAGTAAAGTTCTGTAGGCCTGTCCTGTGGGAAAAAAATCTGTTTGTTGTGACATTCAATTAGGATCCAGCCTTTGGCTGACTTTAATGACCTGAGCACATTCTTAAATGCAAAAAATGAAAATCTTTAGCCAGTTCAAATCTGACGAGGCCAATTTGTTTACAGAATGTAATGATTATTGGAATGTTTTATTATAATATTTTATTATAATATTTATTGTTATAGATATGGCATGGATGTGCTTCCGGCCATTAAATAAATGCAACTTTCGTCAACAAATAAAATCAAAAAATAACATCTAACCCCAGGGCCCCAGGGAAAAATAGAAATGGAACATATTCACCTTATTTTCGCCGTCTCTGCCAAAACTTACTCCTTCTCCATGGTCAAGGAAATCCCCAATTGTCCTCCTGTAAAATTCCTTCTCACGGTCTATCTATAATTATCACATTAAGACTAACTTTTAATTTTATATTTATTAAATTCAACATGGACTGTTTGTGTCCTTCGCGACGATATACCCAGACCGACCAATAATTCCCCCATCTGAAAAAATCGCTTAGAGAATTTTTCAGACTTATATATAAAGTTTTGCAGTAAATAAATTTTGATTGCGTTTCTGTTTAAAAAGAGGGGAAAATTTTACATTTAACCAGTAAATTCGACCATGCGTCCCAAGCAACTATTTAAATTTCAAAAGAAAATTTGGAAAATATTAAAAGACTAAATTCAATAAGCGTAAAATATAACAATTAAGATTGAAATAAATTTTATCTTATCTTTATTCACATTAGCTGTTTTTAATTTCTGAAACCAGACGAAATTTACCTGTATTATCTTTTGTACTATAAAAATATTGTAGCTTAAGCCAATGAATTTTACAAAGAATTTCAGTTTTCAGCCAATCCATCAAATATTATTAATACATAAAGTTGCCCTTAGTTTTAATGTTACCATTAAGCTTGCTAGTCCCCCTTGTTGATGTTTGTCCAAAAAGCTGACTGTTTTAAAATAGACAGAGATAAACAAATCAGATCAAATCAAAATAGACATCAAACGTTTTTAAAGTGTAATAAATCTGTGTGTATATAGTGTTGTCAATCAGTTCATTATTTTTACGAAATGTTTTTCTGTAAATGTTATCACCTTATATCTGTCAAAAATAGAGTGCAGTGTAAACAGTCAGTATCACATCATATGGTCTGGTATCACTAACTCAAGAAAGCATTGTTGGTGGGGGTGAGTCACCGTCGTAGTGGAGCAGTTTTTCATAGGACAGTTCTGGACGCAGGAATGCATTAAGGAAGCATTGGAGCAGTTTTTCATAGGACAGTTCTGGATGCAGGAATGCATTAAGGAAGCATTGGAGCAGTTTTTCATTTAAGACTTTTGCATGTGAGTTCAGGGTGCAGTCATTGTGTGCATTGGGTAGTGGAGCAGTTTTCTTTTATCACATTTGTATATGAGTTCAGGGTGCAGTCATTGTGGAAACTTTCCACCAGGTGGCGCCAGGAGCCTCTGCTCTCCATCAGGTGGCAGCCCGAGCAGGTGGAGTGCTGATCAGGGGATGGCCGCACCTCGTCCCTCTGCTGGTGGTAGCATTTGCAGTTTCTTTGTTGGTGGGGGTTTTGTTTTGAAGAGATCTGTGTCCCGCCAGTTGACTTTGTTTTGAAATAATGACCCCGACCAATGACCCTCACTCAACTGAAAACATTAAAATCTGCCCCAACAGTATTTAGGTAATAACATGGCAGTAAATATTAAAAACAAAAACTTCCTTTATTAAAAAAAAATTCAAAAAATTTTGAGAAGGGGGAAGAAAAAAAAATTAAATTTAAAAAAAATAAAATAAAAAATAATTTAAAAAAATAATAAAAAAATAAAATAATTAAAACAATGAAAGTTTACAATTTTAAATAATTGCTAATTATATGTCAATATTTGTTATGGTTTACAATATTTAATTTAATATGTTTTGCATACCTTCATAAATAATACTTAGGATGAGATAGGACAGATATACTCTAACAATTTACAAATATAGTCAATTAATAAGTGTGTAGTTTTCAATTAATGTTTTCTCAATGGAGGCCGCAGCCCGTAAAGTCAGCCTTTGGTCAAACATCAAAGCAGGAATGATTTTTTAATTACATAGCACCTCAAATTATGTCAAAAATGTGATTCTTCCAGATAGCTTCCCCACGAAACGGTCCAATCTTCCAGAGTATCGTAGTTCAATTCTGAAATGAGACTTCAAATGTCGAATTCAAAGGTAAAATATATTCAGGAGAGATTAAAATTATTTTTCTATTTATAAACATGGGAAAAAACTCCTTTTTAAATTATAATTAACACATTACTTCATCCCCAGGACGGGAGATAAGGAATTTGTCGTCTCCACTCCTTCTAATGGGTGATAGCCGCTTCTGAAAAGATATTTCAAGATTAAATAATGTTCTCGCGTACGAGAAAAATCATAAGGGAAAAACAATCATCTTATAACAAAATATTCCACATTAGTTGCTATTCAAATTATTCGTTTTTAATTAATTATTATTGTTATTAAAATAAGAGTAGAGACTAAACTATTTAATCTAAAAACAATCCCAAAAAATTCAATATATTTTCTCATTAAACTTTAAAAGCAGATTTAATTAACGCACATACAAACGCAACAATGACGCATTTAACAACGTGTCTTTTATTGAAAAAAATTGGAATTGCCTATTTGTAAAGGTTCCAAGGCTGTTACTATTTTTAATTTTTGGAAAAAGGGTGACATCTGGCGGTCAGCCAGAGTCATAGCAACTAAAATTTTCAAACTGACCTGCGTCATTAATTTATAAAAGGATGACACCTGGCGGTCAGCTAGAGTCATAGCAACTACAATCAGTCAAAGTTATTTATGTTCAATAAGCGTCATATATGCATTGAAATTTTATAATATCTTAAAACTATACCCCTCTATGTTATTTGTGTATTAATATTTGTTCGTTTTATATCAAACATAATTTTAAATATGACGTATTTGCACTCGTGAAGCCAGATTAAGTATTCAACATTAGTGCTTAAGAAATTTATATAAGGGGCTTATAAAATCCGTTAGGCAACAATTTATATAATGTCGTTCAATTATTTAACGCAGACGCTGAAACTCGCCGTTTTAGCGTGGAAATTTTATGAGTAATTTTACCGTCTAATTAATTTATCCCGTTCAGCGTTATTAAGCTGTTTCATCTGTTTTATTACGTAAATTTGTATCATACAGTTATTTTATTTGCAAAGCAACATTTCAGCATTAATCATTATTAAATACACTTTTCTTAAAGCAGTTAGACGATATGCTAACTAAAAAGACAGAGTTTATAATACAACAATTGAGATACAACAACTTTGAATATAATAACAAATCAGGTAAATTTCTTGCAAACCAACTTCAACGCAATCGGGAAAAATCTCTTATAACGGCTATTAAAGGGACAACTGGTGAATGTACACAATCACCAGAAGAAATTAATCAATTTTTTTATAACTATTATCGCAACCTATACTCAGAAACTAACAAACCTAACCCTGAGCATATTGAGGCATTCCTCAGTAGCTTAAATATGCCTCAGTTAACCACTGAATATAAAGATATGTTAGAAGCGCCACTTACTATAAACGAGTTGTACAGTGCTCTAGATAGTATGCCTAATGGCAAGGCACCTGGCCCAGATGGTTATCCGGCTATATTTTTTAAGCACTACTGGCTAATGCTTGCTCCGCTATTCTTAAGAGTAGTAACAGAAATTAAAACTAATGGTTACATACGTCCACACATGAATACAGCAGCAATTAAACTTTTATTAAAGCCAGAAAAAGACCCCACCCTTCCATCAAGTTACCGTCCGATTTCACTAATTAACACTGATATCAAAATTATTACTAAGGCTTTCACATCTAGACTAGAAACAGTAATCTCGACAATTATTCATAGCGACCAAACAGGCTTTATTAAAGATCGTCACTCTACTAATAATATTAGGAGGCTCTTTAACCTTATTAGCATGTCACAGCGGCATGATAAGAAGGCAGTTATTATATCGTTGGATGCAGAAAAAGCTTTTGACAAAGTTAACTGGTCCTTCCTCTTTGCTGTTTTAAATAAATTTGGCTTTGGGAAATCATTTATCTACTGGGTGTCAGTATTATATGATTCTCCCAAAGCTACAGTTACTACTAACGGGATTATATCTAAGAGCTTTATTTTACAGAGAGGCACAAGACAGGGATGCCCACTATCCCCTTTATTATTTGCAATATTTATCGAGCCACTTGCAATAGCCATACGCCAGGAAAGAAGGATTCAAGGAATTCACTCTGGGGTAACAGAACATAAAATTAATCTATATGCCGATGATATTTTACTTTATTTAGAAAACCCGGCGATTTTGTTAGGGGAAGTATTTAACTTAATAACTAAATTCTCACAGTTGTCAGATTATTCTATTAACTGGACAAAATCAACACTTCTACCTATTACAGAAAATTCATGGAACCCTGCAAGCCAGGACCCACATTACTCATTTCCTATAGGTAATTTAAAATACTTAGGCATAAAAATCTCACCTAAATTAACTGATTTAATTCATTTAAACTTTTCTCCACTTCTGGATAACATTCATAGTGACTTGGAACGCTGGAATAATCTTCCTATTTCTTTAATAGGACGAATAGCCACCGTTAAAATGAAAGTTTTACCTAAAGTAAACTATTTTTTTCTCAATGATTCCATTTAAACCTACGGCTAAATGGTTCCAGTTGTTGGACTCAGCCGTTACAAAATTTTACTGGAAAAAAAAAGAAGCAAAGATTAGTCTATCTACTCTTCAGAAAAGTAAATCCAAAGGTGGTCTAGAGGCACCAAATTTTATGTACTACTATATAGCTAACCAGCTACAATATATCGTTCTATGGGCACAACCCAACAGAGATACTAACTGTTGGCTGGAACTAGAACAGAAGGATTGTAATAACCTCAGACTTCTAGATTTACTCTTTATTACAACATCGATTAAGCGACATAATTGTTTTAAAAACCCAATGATTTCCGCCACCCTGACTGCTTGGTGGAAGGCATTAGAAATTACAAAAGCCCAAGTGGAGCCCTGTGGGCTTTCTCCCCTATGGCATAACCCTGACTTTCGAATTAACAACCAAACGTTTTATTTAGGTGTGTGGGAGCAGAAAGGAATCACACATCTTCACCATCTCTTCTCAGATAATATGTTTATATCATATACATCTTTGCTCCAAAAATACAAAATAACAAACGGAAATTTTTTACATTATCTGCAAGTTAAAAATATGATAAAGAAACAAATTCCAACACTTCAGGGTACGCTCCAACCGCCTGGCTTAGCTAAAGATATTACCAAGCTTTCTCCGACAACAACAAAAAAACTTTCAAAAATATATAAGTTACTTTCATATACGGATAAAATGTCTTTACCCATCTTAAAATGGGAGACAGACTTGTCTATAGCTCCGGAATCTGACTTTTGGATTCAAGTTTGTGAAAAATTACAACATTTAAAATGACAAAACACACAAATTTACAACTTATCCAATACAAAATTATCCATAGAACATACATTACTCAATATATGATGAAGAAAATGGGGCTCTCCGACTCCGACATTTGTCTCCAGTGTTTACAAAACACTACAGACACTTATTTTCATGCTTTATGGTTATGCACTCCGGTTATGTATTTCTGGACTAAAGTCTTAGAAAAACTTTCCGTTATCTTGGACTATAGGATACCTTTATCTCCAAACTTGTGTTTGCTAGGTGACCTAACAATAACTGACCTACCACATAAACAATTTCAATCTACACTTGTAGCCCTTACTATCGCTAAAAAAACAATTCTTGTTAACTGGAAAAATAAACAAACTCTGAATATCGACCAATGGTCTAACCTCCTCATAAATCACATTTTAATGGAAAAAATATCGGCCTCAAATAAAAAACAAATATCAAAATTCATAGAAATATGGTCTACGTATATAGAATATTTGAACCTAATTCTGGTTATTTAATTCTGCCTGTTAGCGAGAGCCACCACATCGTGATAACTTACATTGATGTCTCTGCATTTGACAGTTTGTAACTAATGGTTGTATTTTTATAGTCAGGAACCCAGTTGCTGCCAACAGGATCGAGCAGATTCACCTCCAATGGGCACTAAGGGCTAATATTCGGATTCACTGCATGCCAGGGGACTAACTCTACAGGTGCTGTCCCCCCTGGCTGGGCGTGGGCGGGTCTGCCCCTCTGTTGGCTGCGGGGTGGCGGCTGCGTCTTGGTCGTTCCCTGGGTCTCGTGGGGGGTGCTGTGTTGCGGGGCTCTCCTTGGTGTCCGGGGCGGCGCCGCCCCGGCGCGGTCCATCGCTCTGGGTCCGGCGACGCGGGTCGGGGCCTGTGGGCCCGCCGGGGTGCCCCGTGGTTCCCTCTCCCCTCCCCCTTCCTCCCCCTTGCTTCCTCTCCCTCTTCACCTCTCCCCGCCCGTCCTCCGCCTCCCTGTCCCTTCTCCCTCGTCGCCCTTCCTCCTCCTCTCCCCCTCTCTCTGCGGCCCTGCCGCTGCCTCCTGCCCTTCCTGTCGTCTCCTTCCCCCGTCCCCTCCCCTGTCCGCCCTCCTCCCCCTCCCCTGGGCCGGGGGTTCCATCCGTGGCCCGGGTCTCGGCGCCCGCCCCGCTCCGGTGCTGCCCGCCGGGGTGGGGGGTGCTGGGGTGGGGAGGGTGTCTGGGGATTTGGGGACCTGGGGGCGGTTGGGGCTGGGTTGAGGTGGGTGGCGGGGTGGGGGGGGGGGTCGTGGGGGGAGCGGGGGTTGTGGGCCGGTGGGGTGCCTGGTGGGCCTGCAGTGCCCCGTCCTGCTGCGTTGGGTTGGGGGCGCGGGCCGCGTTGGGGTGGGGGGCGCTCCTGCTCCGGGGTTTGCTCTCCGGCCGGTGCCCCCTGCGGGGCCCGGGGGTCGTCCTTTGGCGCGGCCGCGGCCTGGGGGGCCCTGAGGTGTTGCGCTTGCTCTGTCCTGGCGGGGGTCGACGGCTCCCCTCTTTGGTGGAGATTTTCATGCATGCTAGATCCACCACACCAGCATCTATCGAGACTCAGACACAATTTGTTTCTCCCTCAGGTCATTGATTCGGTGGAGGCTGGTGTCTGCGGATCTCACTCTGCTTCGTCTGTCCTTTCTACCTTTCCTCAGTTTCTCCTTTGGGCCCTTGAGGTTTCCCTGATTTGTTGGAGTTTAGATGTCTCTGGGGTTGGTGAAGGTTAGTGGCCCGGTGTGTGGTGTCTGGTCGGTGCTGGGCTTCGCTTTTCTTTCTTTTCTTTGGTTCCCCTTCGGGTCTCCTGGCGGTCCCACGACTCTGGCTGGATTTTGAAGTGTTCGGTTTAGGTGAACGGTATGGGAATTCTTTTTTTTTTCTTTCTCACGCACGCACGCACACACACACACACGCACGCACGCACAAACACACATAAAATTTTTTTAAAAAATTAAATAAAATAAAAAGGGAGAACAATGATGATGACATTTCAAATGATCAATACTGAGATCTCCCAGAAAAAAGGAAAAAAAAAGAAAAAAAAAAAAAGGACAGGATAAAATTTATTTCAATCTTAATTATATTTTCCGTTATTTGACGCTTGTTAAATTTGGTCTTCTAATATTTTCCCAAATTCTCTTTTGAAATTTAAATAAATTGCTTGGGGCGCATTGTCGAATTTACTGGTTAAATTTAAAATTGTTCCCCTCTTTTTAAACAAAAAAGCAAGCAAAATTTATTTACTGCAGAACTTTATATATTAGTCTGAAAAATTCTCTAAAGTGATCTTTTCAGATGGGGGAATTATTGGTCGGTCTGGGTATATCGTCGCGAAGGACACAAACAGTCCATGTTGAATTAAATAAATATAAAATTGAAAGTTAGTCTTAATGTGATAATTATAGATAGTCCGTGAGAATGAATGAAATTTACAGGAGGTCAATTGGGGATTTCCTTGACCATGGAGGAGGAGTAAGTTTTGGCAGAGATGGCGAAAATAAGGTTAATATGTTCCATTTCTATTTTTCCCTGGGGCCCTGGGGTTAGATGTTATTTTTTGATTTTATTTGTTGACGAAAGTTGCATTTATTTAATGGCTGGAAGCACATTCATGCCATATCTATAACAGTAAATATTATAATAAAACATTCCAATAATCATTACACTCTGTAAACAAAATTGGCCTCGTCAGATTTGAATTGGCTAAGATTTTCATTTTTGCATTAATGAATGTGCTTAGGTCATTAAAGTCAGCCAAAGGCTGGATTCTAATTGAATGTCACAACAAACAGATTTTTTTCCCACAGGACAGGACTACAGAACTTTACTAACATTTTCTAACTCCAAACTAATAAAACTGCCAGATGCTCTTTCAAAAAGAAGGGATGTGAATATGGATATTTATTAGTGACTAAATGAGAATATTCTGCACCCAGATGAGGTGATGAAAAGGTCAATATGGTCCAGTCCACGGGGGCACCTGGTTCCACATGTTGCCTATCAGACCAGCCGGGGGTCTGCCTTCTACTCAACCCCCACCTTCAGGAGCGAGCCACCAGACGAACCAACCGAGAAACCATTCAACTGTTTCTAGGAGCCACCTGACGAGCTGAAGACATCACTCAATGGAGATTGAGTTTCGCTGAGGACATCCCTCACTGGAGATAGGAGGAACGTATCCCTTTTCCGGGGCGTTCCACAAAGAATGAGTCACACCTTGGGAAAACAAATCCCGGTGATCAATCCCTATTCTCTGGCAGTTGATGTGGGTTTTAAAAGAGCTGAAGGATCCATCCATCCATTCCCTTGACTGCTTGTCCTCACAAGGATTGTGAGGGTACTGGAGCCTATCCCAACTGGCTTCGGGCAGTAGGCGGGGTGCAACCTGAACAGGTTGCCAGCCAATCGCAGAGCTGAAGGACTCTGTTTGAAAAAAAACAAACGCAAGAACGAAAACGGAACTGACAAACGTCAACAAAAATTTCCATAGCCCAAACGACAACAAGTCTTCAATTGCGTACATAATGACACTCTTTCTCATACTGACTGTCATGCCAATTTGCTATTTCTGAGATCCCCAACACATTGTCTTCATATATGATATGCTTATTTTACTGAAAAAATCTTTTAATGAATCACATTGTTTTTGACATATGACTGACCTCCTCTCCTGCTAAAAAGAATGTTTTCATTTTTTTTCTTTCTTATGTTGCACCTGCCATTGCGATGATGAAGATCCCGCTGGAATCTTTGTGTAAAGATGTTTAAATGTTTAGTTATTGGGCTTTATTTTAAATAAGCCCAAAGGGCGGACTGTTAGATATTATTAACATTTAAATTCTTTATTTTCATATATTAACCATTGTTATACATTATTAACATTTTAATTCTTTATATTAACCATGTCGAAATGTTTTGTAGATGTGAGGTAGTGTTGAACTTAGTATAATTTGACCTTAACCTAAGCTGGTAAATTGTTTGGTCTAAAAAATTCCTTCTCAGCGTTCTGTGCGAAAACACATTTAGCCCTTGAGAACAAAATCTGCTTGGAACACACACACCCCTGACTCTGTTTTCGCCATCGCTCACGGAAAAGTACCCAGAGAGTATGTTTTGTCTACCAATGAAAGAGAGGCGGTCTGTTTAACTATAAGAAGTCATTTTACACGCGGAAGAGACACATTCGTCACTCTGAAATTCCACCTGTTATGTGATGTTTGGAGTCTGTCACGATGTCCAGAGATCTCTGTTTTTTTTTATTAAATCATTTTTGCAAAGGTGTTTTTTCTTACATTAAATCTGTCTTCAAATTTTGGAACACGCAAAGAGGACAAATATATTTATTCCTCTTCAGTACGCACCTTGCCCAATGAATGTACCTGCTTGATACATTATGCACTCAGAATCGACAGAGGGAAATGAGATCACAGCAAGAGTGTTTACTTCCTGTTTTTATTTTTTATTTTCAACTGCACCATAGCAAGTAGTGTTTCTGTACTTTCGTATTTGTCTACCTTAGACTCTTTTTCATTAGCATGTCTCCTCAAATTATGCTTAAGATGTGACAACTACTGGTCAATCTCAGCATCGGGAAGAACCCTCCATGGACTGTGCCCAAGTCTTGGGAATGCCCCTCAAAATGGCTGAGCGGACACCAGATCTGGAATGACAAAAAACCTTCAACCAGCAACGTCGGGAGTCACCATTTTGTTGGAAAACGTTCCTTGTTTTCCACACGTTCGTATTTTCAGAATCAGACTGGAGATCGGTGAATCAGGTTTCCTTCGAAGGATTTAATTTTACAGAAATTTCTGGACATCACAGACAGATACGGCCAAACGCCGCGGACTTTCCCCCTGTGTGTGGCCCCTCCCACTCGCAGTTGCCATTATACTCCCAGCATTCCAAAAAGCCCCTCCCCTTCCTCTTCCTCCAAATCCTCAGCAGGCAGGAAACAGCCCCCCAAGCCCCCAGCCCTTAGCTAAGACAAACATCATTCAATACAAATGGTCAGATGGTCGATTGACATGTAAACAGAGCAAGCCAGACATCCTGTCTTCACCCCGACAGCTGGTTGATTACGTGAGATAAGGGGCAGGAAGAATCTTCAAACGTTTGGTCACTTATTACACTCATCAATCTTTGCTGAGTAAGTTAAAACAGTTATAATTAAATTGAAACAGAAGATTCTCTTCAATAGCAAGCTAAGCAAAGCTAAGCTAAACCGGGCCGAGAGATTTCGACGAGCACTGTCTGATCCGAATGTAACCAGACACGAAATGTAGTAAATATGTTTGACTTGAGTAAAGTAATGACGCACGCACAGTGTCGAGGTTTAAGTCCATTCAGTCCGAAATCAAGAAGAATCATATAGTGAAGCGTGACAGCGTGCGCATTGAAGAGGAATAAATTTATTTGTCCTCTTTGCGTGTTCCAAAAATATCAAGACAGATTTAATGTAAGAAAAAACACCTTTGCAAAAATGATTTAATCAAACAGAGATCTCTGGACATCGTGACAGACTCCAAACATCACGTAACAGGTGGAATTTCAGAGTGCCGAATGTGTCTCTTCCGCGTGTAAAATGGCTTATTATAGTTAAACAGACCGCCTCTCTTTCATTTGTAGACAAAACATACTCTCTGGGTACTTTTCCGTGAGCGATGGCGCAAACAGAGTCAGGGTCAGGGGTGTGTGTGTTCGAGACAGATTCTGTTCTCAAGGACCAAATGTGTGTTTTCGCACAGAACACTGAGAAGGAATTTTTTTAGACCAAACAATATGTTCCAGCTTAAGGTCAAATTATACTGAGTTCAACACTACCTCACATCTACAAAACATTTCGACAAGGTTAATATAAAGAATTAAAATGCTAATAATGTATAACAATGGTTAATATATGAAATAAAGAATTTAAATGTTAATAATATCTAACAGCGTGTACGCAAAAGCGGCCTGGAACGGAGTATCATCGTCGCGTGAAACCTACGGCAACTCCAGTTGGACAAACCCCATGTCCGGGGAAAACCAAAATTTAATAATATACAAATATATCATGCTGAACGATATATTTACCAGGAGAACAAAAGAGACATATTAAATCTGCATTTGGACGAATAAGAAACACGTGTAGTACCTGTACAGCGGTGGGAGTGCCCAATCAGGAGGTCTGTGTCACTGTTGAGCCCCCCTGATTAGATATATTTAATTGGCCTTTTACTTATTTACTCTATTTAGCAAATTATAACTTGTATCTATTTTTTAAAAGCTTTAATCAGGCAAAGTGCTATTTCGAAGTGGCCGGCATCTAGTCTGGCTCTGTCAGAGTTTACTGGCTGCCGTGAAGAAATATGATTGTTTGCTGTGTGAATCATTTAAAATAATTGTTTGCCCCTATACAAAGTAATTGCAGCCTACTATAGGTATATTTCTGAAAAGAATATCATGGCAAGACAAAAATTATTTGTGGAGTAAAAAAAACAGTAGACGGCAAAATATACAGACAACTTAAAAAACTTTGCAACACGGAAGAAGAACCCCATTAGCGAATTTATTAGGGAAACGGATGACAGAGAGGCATGGAGGGCCATGATCACTGATGTCTGTAGCAGACCCAGCACATAAAGAAGAAATATACGCACATAACAGGATTAAGTAAAGACACATACAATATGCAATGCAAGTACACAGATCCTTCGTTCATTCAGCGGTAGACTGGATTTCTGCACCATTTTAAAAGTTAATCCATAAATGAGTTCATATCAAGCTTCATTAATCACGGCTATTCACACCAGCACACCTGTGCCTCTTAGCATTGGCATTACTTGAATATATTTGACCACAAACGGAGCAGGCAAAAGGCTTCTCTCCAGTGTGGGTTCTTGTGTGCCTTTGTAATTTATGCCTGTCAGAGAAACTTTGGCCACAAACCGAGCAAGCAAAAGGCTTCTCTCCAGTGTGGGTTCTTGTGTGCATTTTTAAGATTTATTTTCTAGTAAAACACTGACCACAAACAGAGCAGGCAAAAGGCTTGACATTGACAATGTAAAACATTGACCACAAACGGAGCAAGCAAATAGCTTCTCTCCAGTGTGGGTTCTTGTGTGCACTTTCAATTTTGTTTTGTAAGAGAAACGTCGGCCGCAAACTGAGCAGGGAAAAGGTTTTTCACCAGTGTGGCTAATCATATATCTTCTCAAATGAAAGTTGCTGCCAAAAGTTTGTTTACATAGAGAACATTTCCAACATTTGCTGCCAGTGTGACATGTCACGTCACCGTCAGACTGTTCGTCATCAGTGCAAGGAGAGTGTGACGACTCTTCAGCATCTGACATTAGAGCTAACCGGCTGTCTGCTTGTGATCTTCCACGGTGGTCCTCATCATCTTCAGTTGTTATCAGTTGTCTTGAGCTGCTGCTTGAAGGCTCCGCCCCTTTGTTGTTTTCATATAGACATTCATCTTTAGTCTTCAAATGGACATCAGTCCCGGGCAACTCTGTGAACTCCTCCTCCTCTTTGAAGTATAGTGGCAGCTGCTCCTCTTTATTTATGTTGGGAGGGTGTGGCTGCTCCTCTTCTTTAACCTGGAGAGGCTCCAGGTTGTCCTCCTCTTTCACGCCAGGGAAGTCTGACTCCTGCCGCACAGGACAAAGATATTTTTCACAGACGTCTATGGGACACAAGACTTTATTGTGGGGTTATGTATTTTATATTTAAGATTATCACATGGGCCACGCGAGCGCAATAATAACAAAGCCGGGAAAACGTACGTGTGTATACGTGTATGTATGAATATACGTGTGTAGAAACAACAGATTTGCATCAGCTAGTAAAAAAAAAAAAGGAGCAATTGCTTAGTGCTGTGTACAAGTGACACAACAACGTGAAAATTGAAAAAGCAGTTCTGAGAAATTCAATTAAGATTTGAGTAATGTACCAAACCGACAGACAAAAACTGTAAACGTAAGGTAACAAAGTGAACGGATGAAGATTCCTCTCAAAATAAATACATATTGTTGAAAAGTATTGATTAAGCAAGCGACAAACCTGCTCTGTTCCACACAACACGAGGCTGCTTGCACACAGCGTCCAGCAGCTGACGTTGTCGCTCGTTCTCCTCCTGTGCTCCACAAAGCTCTTTTTCACATGTCACGTTCGTTGCAGCACACATATTCACGATATCGGCGACACTCTATGGTCACACTTGGCGTCTGCTGAGCCAATTCGTCACTAACAAAACGCGTCTCCTTTTTTGGTGGCTAGCAAGCTAAGCTAAGCAAAGCTAAGCAAAGCTAAACAGGGCCGAGAGATGTTGACGAGCAACGCTTGATACGAATGTAACCACACACGAAATGTAGTAATTATGTTTGACTTCTATAAAGTAGCGACGCACGCACAGTGTCGAAGTTTAAGTCCATTCAGTCCGAAATCAAGAAGAATCATATAGTACACAAAAAAGTATACACAAATATCACGCTGAACGATATATTTACCAGGAGAACAAAAGAGACATATTAAATCTGCATTTGGACGAATAAGAAACACGTTTAGTACCTGTACAGCGGTGGGAGTGCCCAATCAGGAGGTCTGTGTCACTGTTGAGCCCCCCTGACCTAGATATATTTAATTGGCCTTTTACTTATTTACTCTATTTAGCAAATTATAACTTTGAAGAATTAAAATATAATTTGTAATCTTTTGCGTGTTCAAATAAATCAAAGATGAGATTCTTGCGAACAGGGTCCTTGCAAGGATTGATTTATTACAGAGATCTCTGGTCACACAATTGAATATCACCAAAGCAGTGTCATCCAAGAATGTGTGTCCTCTTTTGCCCACACAGCCTTTTTATTCAAAACATCAGGAAACGCCTCTGTCATCCCGTGAGGTACAGAATGAGTTTGCATTTTGCTAGTAAACTAGATCATCCTTAAACTTGGACTTTCACATTTAGACAAATGGTTAAAATATAAAATAAAGAATTAAAAATGTTAACAATGTTAACATTCCTCCAATTGGGCTTGAAAAAGCCCAAAAACTAAACATTTAAACATTTTTACAAAAAGATTCCAGCGGGATCTTCATCGTTGCAAATGGCTGGCGCAACATTAAAATAAGAGCAAATGAAAACATTCTTTTAGCAGGAGAGGCAGGAGAGGAGGTCAGTCATATGTCAAAAACAATGTGATTCATTAAAAGATTTTTCAGTGAAATAAGCATATCATATGTGAACACGATGTGTTGTGGTTATGTTCAAGAAAAAGCGTCGCAATGCAGCAGCAGATGTGTTCCTGTGAAACCATGTCGTGATGAAGGTCAGGGCGTTTGTCAGTTTTGTTTTTGTTGAAAGGGGCGTTGTCAGCTTCTTTCAGAACCCTGGTCAATTGCCAGAGATCCAAGGATAGGTCACCGGGGTTGTCTTCCCAAGGTGTGACTCATTTGTGGAATGGTGAATGGGAAAAAGGGCATGTGACTCAATCTCCATTGAGTGACTTCCTCCGCGGGCAGCTCGTCAGGTGGACACTGGAAGCAGGCATGGTTTTCCAGTTGAATCGTCAGGTGGTTCCTGCTGGTGGGAGCGCTTGAGCAGGAGGCAGACCTGTTGGGTCTGATAGGCAAGATGTGGAACGATGTGTCCCCAGTGAACTGGACCAGATTGACCTCTCCATCACCTCATCTGGGTGCAGAACATTTTCATTTAGTCACTTATAAACATACATATTCACAATTCCTTCTTTTTGGAAGAGCATCTTGGTAGTTTTTGTTAGTTTGGAGTTAGTAAATGTTAGTGAAGTTCTGTAGGTCCGTCCTGGGGAAAAATTCAGTTTGTTGTGACATTCAATCAGAATCCAGCCTTTGGCTGCGTTGAATGACCTAAGCACATTCATTAATGCAACAATGAAAATCTTATATCCAATTCAAATCTGACGAGGCCAATTTTTATCTACAGCTTATAATGGGTTCCATTGTCTGATCAAATTTTCCTAGGAAACCCATATGATGGTATATAATGATTAATGAAATGTTTTACCATAATATTTACTGTTATAGATATGTCATGAATGTGCTTCCAGCCATAAAATAAATGCAACTATCACCAGCAAGTAAAAATCATAAAATAACATCTGACCCCAGAGCTGTCACGTCCGGCCGTACCGTGAGCACCCTGGGGAGAGATCCTTCAATTGTTTCGGAAATAGAACATATTCACCTTGTTTTCGCCGTCTTTGCCAAAACTTACTCTCCTCCATGGTCAAAGTCCGATCACCTTCAATTGTCCTCCTGTGAATTCATTCATTCTCACAGACTATATAATTATAACATTGAGACTAACTTATAGTTCTATATTTATTTAATTCAACATGGACTGTTTGTGTGCATATCTTCCTTCGTGACGATACACACAGACAGACCAGTAATTCCCTCATCTGATAAAAGATCAACTCAGATCATTTTTCAGACCAGTATGTAAGAAACTGCAGCAGCGAACAAATTGCTGCTTTAAAAGAGGGGGAATTTTTTTTAAAAATTTAACCAGCAAATTCGCCGTAAGTGTTTCACATCAATGAGTCCCAACTCTACTCTACTATAAAAATAGAAATATTGTAGCTAGGCCCATAAATTTTACAAAGAACCCCCGTTTTCAGCCAACCATCAATTATTATTAAGATATGAAGTCGCCCTTCATTTATCATTAATATTGCGGCACTCAAACGGAGTGGGGTATTAATTTTTAAAAGTTACTAGAGCCACTTTAGACAGGCCCACATCAGTTGGGTCAATAGACCACAGTGCAGCAGTTTAGTTTAGTTTTGTAGTTTTAACATGTCACCATCAAGCATGCTGTTCAGATGTCTCCCTTTGTTGATGTCGGTCCAAAAGCTGATTGTTCTAAAACAGACATGGAAACAAACAAATCAGATTAAATCAAAATAGGCATCAAGAGTTTTAGAATATAATAAATATGTGTGTATAGAGTGTTGCCAGTCAGTTGCTTTTGTGCAGGGCAGGACAAATGGACCCAAATGTTTCGCCGTGTGCTGCGAACAGACCACCCACACGCAACTCTCAGGCGTTGTCAGCAACTGTACGGAATGCTTTACTGTAATGTCATCACCTACACCTGTCAAAAATAGAGTGCAGTGTACACAGTCAGATACCGCATCATATGGTCTGAGATCACGAACTCAAGGAGACATTCTGGGTGGGGGCGGAGTCACCAGCGCAGTGGAGCAGTTTTTATGAGAAGATCCTTTCCCATAGGATTCACAGGACAGTTCGGGGCGTACACGAATTCATGCAAGAAAGTCTGTGCGAAGCACTGCGTGTGTATTGGAGATGTCAGATTGAGAGTAGTTTGTTCTCCTTTAAATCCAACCAGCGAAATGCCATCAGTGGTGAGGGAAATTCCAGGTGGCAATGTCATAATGGTAGAGTGACGAGCTCCAGTATCTACCATAAATGATAAGGAAGTTCCGCCTACCGTAATGTCAATCATTGGTTCTTGGAGACCTTTGCATGAGAGTTCAGGGTCCAGTCATTGCGGAAACTGTCCACCAGGTGGCGCCAGGAACTGCTGCTCTCCAGCAGGCGGTGGCAGGAACTGCTGTTTAGGGAGAGGCTTTGTTGTTGGCGGCCTCTGCTCCGGATGCCACGTGAGTGCTGTCGGCAGTCATTTGCCCAGTGGCCGGCTTGACCACAGTTGAAGCAATGATCTTGATCAATGAACGGCACCAATTGAAACATAATAAAATCTGCCCCAACATTATTAGGTGATGACATATCAGTAGAAAGCCGGAAGAATAAAATCCTCTTTTGTTTTTTAATTATTTAAAAAAATACTAATAAAAAAAATTTCAGAAAGTTTGCAATTAAATAATTGCGAATTATAATTCAGTATTGTTATGTTTTACAGTATTTAATTTGATAAATTTTGCATACCTTTGTAAATAATATTTAAGATGAGCTAGGACAGCTTGCTCTAAAAACTTACGAGTCAGTTGGCAAGTGTCCAGTTTTCAATGTCACTGAAGGCCGCAGCCTCTTTGTCAGCTTTTGGTCAAACATCAAGTCAGATATGACAATTTCCGGGATTGGGAGCAATCCATAGCAAGTAGTGTTTCTGTACTTTCGTATTTGTCGACCTTAGATTATTTTTAATTACATATCACCTCAAATTATGTTAAAAATGTGACAACTCCCAGGTGGCGCCCTCATGGGAAGTTCTGTCCAGTCTCAGGGACTTGCACGCAAAATGGCCGACTTCAAATTCTGAAATGGGACTCAGAGGCAGAACAAAGGTTAAATCATTTTCACACCTACGAATGAGTCATCATAGATACAGGAAAAAATAAAAAAATGAATATTATTTTTCTATTTACAAGCATGGGGGAAAGGCTTTTTTTTTAAAAAAAATTGAAAAAACTCAGTCCTCCTTTTATTGAGGAGAGAAACCACAAAAACTGCCCTTCTACTTCAACACTCCTCCAGGACATTACGCAATACACCTTCTCCCAGCACATAAACAAGAAAAAATCAAATCCCCCCATTAACACACAATTCACACATGCTCCACACATATCTACTATTTTTCAATAGGGTTAGGGCATTTGGACGAATAAGAAACACGTGTAGTACCTGTACAGCGGTGGGAGTGCCCAATCAGGAGGTCTGTGTCACTGTTGAGCCCCCCTGATTAGATATATTTAATTGGCCTTTTACTTATTTACTCTATTTAGCAAATTATAACTTGTATCTATTTTTTAAAAGGTTTAATCAGGCAAAGTGCTATTTCGAAGTGGCCGGCATCTAGTCTGGCTCTGTCAGAGTTTAGTGGCTGCCGTGAAGAAATATTATTGTTTGCTGTGTGAATCATTTAAAAGAATTGTTTGCCCCTATACAAAGTAATTGCAGCCTACTATAGGTATATTTATGCAAAGAATATCATGGCAAGACAAATTAAACGTGGCAAGATATGTGGAGTAAAAAAAAAACAAGGCGGCAAAATATACAGACAACTTAAATAACTTTGCAACATGTAAGAACCCCCCCCATTAGCGAATTTATTAGGAAAACGGATGACAGAGAGGCATGGAGGGCCATGATCACTGATGTTTGTAGCAGACCCGGCACATGAAGAATAAATATACGCATATAACAGGGTTAAGTCAAGACACATACAATATACAATGCAAGTACACAGATCCTTCGATCATTCAGCGGTAGACAGGATTTCTGCACCATTTTAAAAGTCAATGCATAAATGAGGTCATATCAAGCTTCATTAATCACGGCTATTCTCACCAGCACACCTGTGCCTCTGAGCTTTGGCATTACTTGAATATATTTGACCACAAACGGAGCAGGCAAAAGGCTTCTCTCCAGTGTGGGTTGTTGTGTGCATTTGTAAGTGTCCTTTTTGAGTAAAACATTGACCACAAACGGAGCAGGCAAAAGGCTTCTCTCCAGTGTGGGTTCTTGTGTGTTTGTTTAAGTATTCCTTGCTAGCAAACTTTTGACCACAAACTGAGCAAGCAAAAGGCTTCTCTCCAGTGTGGGTTCTTGTGTGCACTTTTAAGGTTTCTTTTCTAGTAAAACACTGACCACAAACAGAGCAGGTAAAAGGCTTCTCTCCAGTGTGGGTTCTTGTGTGTTTGTTTAAGTCTCCCTTGTAAGCAAACTTGTGACCACAAACTGAGCAGGCAAAAGGTTTCTCTCCAGTGTGGGTTCTTGTGTGCATTTTTAAGTCTCCTTTTTGAGTAAAACATTGACCACAAACGGAGCAAGCAAAAGGCTTCTCTCCAGTGTGGGTTCTCGTGTGCCTTTGTAAGTTTATTTTTTGAGTAAAACATTGACCACAAACCGAGCAAGCAAAACGCTTCACTCCAGTGTGGGTTCTTGTGTGCACTTTGAAGCTTGTTTTGTAAGAGAAACGTCGGCCACAAACTGAGCAGGGAAAAGGCTTCTCTCCAGTGTGGGTTCTTGTGTGCACTTTTAAGCTTATTTTTTTAATAAAACATTGACCACAAACGGAGCAGGCAAAAGGCTTCTCTCCAGTGTGGGTTCTAGTGTGCGTTGTTAAGTTTTTTCTTTGACTAAAACATTGACCACAAACTGAGCAGGCAAAAGGCTTCTCTCCAGTGTGGGTTCTTGTGTGCATTTTTAAGTCTCCTTTTTGAGTAAAACATTGACCACAAACAGAGCAAACAAAAGGCTTCTCTCCACTGTGGGTTCTTGTGTGCACTTTGAAGCTTGTTTTGTAAGAGAAATGTCGGCCACAAACAGAGCAAACAAAAGGCTTCTCTCCACTGTGGGTAATTGTGTGCACTTTCAAGCTTGTTTTGGAAGAGAAACGTCGGCCACAAACTGAGCAGGGAAAAGGTTTTTCACCAGTGTGGCTAATCATATGTCTTCTCAAATGAAAGTTGCTGCCAAAAGTTTGTTTACATAGAGAACATTTCCAACATTTGCTGCCAGTGTGACATGTCACGTCACCGTCAGACTGTTCGTCATCAGTGCGAGGAGAGTGTGGCGCGTCTTCAGCATCTGACATTAGAGCTAACCGGCTGTCTGCTTGTGATCCTCCACGGTGGTCCTCATCCTCTTCAGTTGTTATCAGTTGTCTTGAGCTGCTGCTTGAAGGCTCCGCCCCTTTGTTGTTTTCATATAGACATTCATCTTTAGTCTTCAAATGGAAATCAGTCCCGGGCAACTCTGTGAACTCCTCCTCCTCTTTGATGTATAGTGGCAGCTGCTCCTCTTTATTTATGTTGGGAGGGTGTGGCTGCTCCTCTTCTTTAACCTGGAGAGGCTCCAGGTTGTCCTCCTCTTTCACGCCAGGGAAGTCTGACTCCTGCCGCTCAGGACAAAGATATATTTCACAGACGTCTGCGGGACACAAGAGACACAAGGTTAGGTAAATGCACTTGATTGTGGGGTTATGTATTTTATATTTAAGATTATCACATGGGCCACGCGAGCGCAATAATAACAAAGCCGGGAAAACGTACGTGTGTATACGTGTATGCATGTATGTATGTATGTACGTACGTACGTGTGTAGAAACAACAGATTTGCCTCAGCTAGTAAAAAATAAAAAAAGAGCAATTGCTTAGTGCTGTGTACAAGTGTCACAGCAATGTGAAAATTGAAAAAGCAGTTCTGAGAAATTCAATTAAGATCTGAGTAATGTACCAAAGCGACAGACAAAAACTGTAAACGTAAGGTAACAAAGTGGGCGGATGAAGATTCCTTTCAAAATAAAATAATACATATTGTTGAAAAGTGTTGATTAAGCAAGCGACAAACCTGCTCTGTTCAACACAACACGAGGCTGCTTGCACACAGCGTCCAGCAGCTGACGTTGTCGCTCGTTCTCCTCCTGTGCTCCACAAAGCTCTTTTTCGCACGTCACGTTTGTTGCAGCACACATATTCACGATATCGGCGACACTCTATTTTCACACTTGGCGTCTGCTGAGCCAATGAGTCGCTAAAAAAACGCGTCTCCTTTTTTTGGTGGCTAGCAAGCTAAGCAAAGCTAAGCTAAGCAAAGCTAAGCTAAGCTAAGCTAAGCAAAGCAAGGCAAAGCAAAGCAAAGCAAAGCTAAGCTAAGCTAAGCTAAACTAAGCAAAACAGGGCCGAGAGATGTTGACGAGCACCGCCTGATACGAATGTAAGCAGACACGAAATGTAGCAATTATTTTTTGACTTCTCTAAAGTAGCGACGCACGCACAGTGTCTCTGTTTAAGTCCATTCAGTCAGAAATCAAGAAGGATTATATAGCGAAGCGCGAAAGCGTGCGTGTCGACGCCAAAGCGGCCTGGAACGGAGTATCATCGTCACGTGAAACCTACGGCAACGCCAGCTGGACAAATCTCATTGTCGGGGAAAACCATGATGTAATAATTAAACAAAAAGATAACGCGGAACGATATATTTACCCAGGAGAACAAAAGGGACACATTAAAACTGCATTTGGACGAATAAGAAGCACGTGTAGTACCTGTACAGCGTTATTTTAAAGCTGTAAAGTCGTGCTCCTCAACAAAATTGCTAATCAGCGCAGAGCAGCGCATCCACGAACCTGAGCACTTATGACACGTAAAAACAAATCTGTATTCCTGAAGCGAAAACATGAAGAGTATTAACTAGAGATGGGACGTTTGACACTGAGACTCCGGAGCATGTGTCAGCCGAGTGACACAGACTGCTCGAAACAATGTAACAAAAGCCCGGATGACACCACCGTGATCACGTGCTGATGACGTTTCCAGTGGCTCTGCAGTACCTCTCAACACCAGCATCTTCAGTCCCCTGTGAGAGGATTTTCTCAAAGGCTGGTGAAATTGTCACAGCCAGAGAAGAAACCGCTTGAAGCCGAACACAATAGAGCAAATATTGTTTCTTGAATAAGAACTTGTAAAACAAATAAATATAAAAAGTTGGGCACAAGCACAATTCCCTCATGTAGATATTTGGTTCACTTTACCTTCCATGTGTAGCTGATGATCATTAGACAGACACAAATGTAAGACTGAATGTACTGGTGTTATGTTGGAATATAAAATCAGGCGAATCACTTTGAAGATTATAGCTGCTATGACTCCAGCTGACCACCAGATGTCACCGGTACGATCTATCTTATGGGGCTTTGAAACTTTGACTCTTTTTCCAAAGCAATCAGCCGAAAGCCTCAAAAGCGTCACAAGGCTTCATTGTCCCATCTCTAGTTACAACAGTTTGATGACCTCTAAATATAGGTGCGTGTGTGTTTGTGTAAAATAGTGGGCTTGAGGACCCGGGGGAACATTCTAGGGGCTCTGGGACCTGAGGAAAGGAAGGAGTGGCGCCCGTGAGATCCCACATTGATTGCTGCAGGTGCGCATGTGGCCACATAGCCACAGACACGAAGACACCCAATATATTGCACAAGAGAATCTACACCCATACTACGCCTGTCGAGTAAGCTGCTCGGAGTAGCAGGGAATCCGTCAAGACGGTAAGCATATAATAAAATTACCTGTCATAAGTTTACTACCCGCTGATATCTCTCACATACAATTAGGGCTCCATTTCAGCCTCCCGGCACCTGCGCAACACCCCGGAAGCAAGGTAGCATTTGGGAGGGAGCATTTTCCAAAAGGTAGTGATGGCAAAATGAAGCCCCATAAAGCAGCAAAGCCCTGCAGGCAATACTTCACACACACGTCGGGGCTTCAAGATGATTCATTTCCTCGACTACGCCATCATGTGGACAGAAAAATGTATAACATGCTTGGTGCATGCAATAAAATGGTGGGGTGTAAATCATGCTCTGAATAAAAAAATATATATATTTGAAGAGTGCTTTAACATGAATTGTTCTGTGCTGCATTGTGCTTATGCAACAAGTGAAATAAGGAGGTAAAATAAAGTGCTTATTCATTTTTATTTAACTCTTTGACTGCCAGACGTTTTCAGAAACTGGTTGTCCCCAGTGCCACCTGATTTAAGCATTTTGACTGATCTTTCAAGGTCCACAGAAAATGTTGTGTTTGGACTATGGAAACACACATACTACCAAATGAAAGATTGGACTCTCATCTTTCATCAGAAAGTTTGTTTCTACCTTATTCCGTTCTTCAGTAATCAACAATAGAAAATGGTTACTTTCACCGAAATGCTCTGTTTTGAAACAAAAAGCGGAGAAAAACGGCATTTTGTGAAACTATGTTATTTCATGCACTCTAGTGAATTCTACACTTCTTTTTGTCCATGAATGATGCCACAAACACCTAAATGGTGCTTTACTTCTGTAAAACGCTTTCACCAACAATGAAAAAGTGTTTTTTGATTGCAAAATACGTTTATTTCCATTCAACAGTGTAACAATTTGACAAAACAATTTCGCAAACTATTTACAAATGTGTGCAACTGTGGTACTACTTACAATTATGTGGATGTTTCAAATACAGTTTTTCTTTTTATAACGCTCTCCTGCGTGCAAGGAGACGCCGCTGGACTCGCACAACAGTTTACTTTCACTTTGTCCGTTTCGCGTGCAGACGTTACACGTTACACTTTCCTTTTTTTCCGGGAATAAACAGCAAGTAGCAGACTGTACACATTCCAACGATGAATATGCATTGGACTCGGGGCACTCTCCGTCGTCCGATCGAACGTCCGCCTGTGCGTGCTCGATTGTGCTCCGCGTTTATGACGCCGTCATAGCCGCCGCGTCAGCGGTTCCAATTTCGCCGTCAAGCTCGGATTCACCTTCATCATCATCGATGATGATCATCGTCGTCATCAATGTGCTCTTTTAGCGTTGGTCGATCCCTTTGGTCTTGTAAGTGTAGAGCTGCTTTGCAAACGGGCACCACTTCCTCCTCAGCCATCTAGCCCCCCGCCCCCCACGTCTTCTACTGCCGCGTCAATGCTTTCCATCCACGGAGTCATCATCATCATCATCATCGTTGTCATCAATGTGCTCTTTTAGCGTTGGTCGATGCTTTTGGGCTTTGAAAAAAATGGCTCGGGCGTGAGCTCCTCGCAAACGGTCGCCATTTTTCCTTTGTTTTCAATTTCTGATCTCCTGCTCGACGCTCTAGCTCCGCCTCTACTGACGCCCACCCGATCTTGTCAAAAGACAGTCATCGCTGCCCTCTAGGGGCCAAAAATAGTCTTTAGACACAACAGACCTAATTGAAACTTTCACCAGAGATGCGGAAGGCTTCCCCCCACCCGTTTCAAAAATAAAAAATAAAAAAATAAAAATTGGATGACGTCTTTTGACGTCATTGGCAGTGCTCCGTAGGTTTTTACTTGACGTCTTTAAACGTCAGTGGCAGTGAAAGAGCTAGATGTATTTAATTGGCCTTTTACTTATTTACTCTTTTTAGCAAATTATAACTTATCTATTTTTTAAAAGGTTTAATCAGGCAAAGTGACCGGCATCTAGTCTGGCTGTGTCAGAGTTTAGTGGCTGCCGTGAAGAAATATTATTGTTTGCTGTGTGAATCATTTAAAAGAATTGTTTGCTCCTATACAAAGTAATTGCAGCCTACTATAGGTATATTTATGCAAAGAATATCATGGCAAGACAAATTAAACGTGGCAAGATATGTGGAGTAAAAAAAAAACAAGGCGGCAAAATATACAGACAACTTAAATAACTTTGCAACACGTAAGAAGAACCCCATTAGCGAATTTATTAGGAAAACGGATGACAGAGAGGCATGGAGGGCCATGATCACTGATGTTTGTAGCAGACCCGGCACATGAAGAAGAAATGTACGCACATAACTGGGTTAAGTCAAGACACATACAATATACAATGCAAGTACACAGATCCTTCATTCATTCAGTGGGAGACAGGATTTCTGCACCATTTTAAAAGTCAATCCATAAATTAGGTCATATCAAGCTTCATTAATCACGGCTATTCTCACCAGCACACCTGTGCCTCTTAGCTTTGGCATTACTTGAATATATTTGACCACAAACGGAGCAGGCAAAAGGCTTCTCTCCAGTGTGGGTTCTCGTGTGCATTTGTAAGTTTCTTTTTTCAATAAAACATTGACCACAAACAAAGCAAGCAAAAGGCTTCTTCTCTCCAGTGTGGGCTCTTGTGTGCCTTTGTAATTTAGGCCTGTCAGAGAAACTTTGACCACAAACCGAGCAAGCAAAAGGCTTCTCTCCAGTGTGGGTTCTTGTGTGTGTTTGTAAGTGTCCTTTTCTAGTAAAACACTGACCACAAACAGAGCAGGCAAAAGGCTTCTCTCCAGTGTGGATTCTTGTGTGTTTGTTTAAGTCTCCCTTGGAATCACACTTGTGACCACAAACTGAGCAGGCAAAAGGCTTCTCTCCAGTGTGGTTTCTTGTGTGCACTTTTAAGCCTCTTTTTCTAGTAAAACACTGACCACAAACAGAGCAGGCAAAAGGCTTCTCTCCAGTGTGGGTTCTTGTGTGTTTGTTTAAGTCTCCTTTTCTAGTAAAACACTTACCACAAACAGAGCAGGCAAAAGGCTTCCCTCCAGTGTGGGTTCTTGTGTGCACTTTTAAGTCTCTTTTTTGAGTAAAACATTGACCACAAACGGAGCAGGCAAAAGACTTCTCTCCAGTGTGGGTTCTCGTGTGCCTTTGTAAGTGTCCTTTTTGAGTAAAACATTGACCACAAACCGAGCAAGCAAAAGGCTTCTCTCCAGTGTGGGTTCTCGTGTGCGTTTGTAAGTGTCCTTTTTGAGTAAAACATTGACCACAAACCGGGCAAGCAAAAGGCTTCTCTCCATTGTGGGTTCGTGTGTGGATTTTTAAGAATTCTTTTCTAGTAAAACACTGACCACAAACAGAGCAGGCAAAAGGCTTCTCTCCAGTGTGGGTTCTTGTGTGTTTGTTTAAGTCTCCCTTGGAAGCACACTTGTGAACACAAACTGAGCAGGCAAAAGGCTTCTCTCCAGTGTGGGTTCTTGTGTGTTTGTTTAAGTCTCCCTTGGAAGCACACTTGTGACCACAAACTGAGCAGGCAAAAGGCTTCTCTCCAGTGTGGTTTCTTGTGTGCACTTTTAAGTCTCCTTTTTGAGTAAAACATTGACCACAAACGGAGCAAGCAAAACGCTTCTCTCCAGTGTGGGTTCTTGTGTGCACTTTCAAGCTTGTTTTGTAAGAGAAACGTCGACCACAAACTGAGCAGGGAAAGGGTTTTTCACCAGTGTGGCTAATCATATGTCTTCTCAAATGAAAGTTGCTGCCAAAAGTTTGTTTACATAGAGAACATTTCCAACGTTTGCTGCCAGTGTGACATGTCACGTCACCGTCAGACTGTTCGTCATCAGTGCGAGGAGAGTGTGACGCGTCTTCAGCATCTGACATTAGAGCTAACCGGCTGTCTGCTTGTGATCCTCCACGGTGGTCCTCATCATCTTCAGTTGTTATCAGTTGTCTTGAGCTGCTGCTTGAAGGCTCCGCCCCTTTGTTGTTTTCATATAGACATTCATCTTTAGTCTTCAAATGGACATCAGTCCTGGGCAACTCTGTAAACTCCTCCTCCTCTTTAATGTATCGTGGCAGCTGCTCCTCTTTATTTATGTTGGGAGGGTGTGGCTGCTCCTCTTCTTTAACCTGGAGAGGCTCCAGGTTGTCCTCCTCTGACACGTCACGGAAGTCTGACTCCTGCCACTCAGGACAAAGATATGTTTCACAGACGTCTGCGGGACACAAGATTTGGTAAATTCACTTTATTGTGGGGTTAAATAATAAAATACGTATTGTTGAAAAGTGTTGATTAAGCAAGCGACAAACCTGCTCTGTTCAACACAACACGAGGCTGCTTGCACACAGCGTCCAGCAGCTGACGTTGTCGCTCGTTCTCCTCCTGTGCTCCACAAAGCTCTTTTTCGCACGTCACGTTCGTTGCAGCACACATATTCACGATATCGGCGACACTCTAGTTTCACACTTGGCGTCTGCTGAGCCAATGAGTCGCTAAAAAAACGCGTCTCCTTTTTTTGGTGGCTAGCAAGCTAAGCAAAGCTAAACAAAGCTAAACAAAGCTAAGCTAAGCTAAGCTAAGCAAAGCTAAGCAAAGCTAAGCAAAACAGGGCCGAGAGATGTTGACGAGCACCGCCTGATACGAATGTAAGCAGACACGAAATGTAGCAATTATTTTTGACTTCTCTAAAGTAGCGACGCACGCACAGTGTCGATGTTTAAGTCGATTCAGTCAGAAATCAAGAAGGATTATATAGCGAAGCGCGAAAGCGTGCGTGTCGACGGCAAAGCGGCCTGGAACGGAGTATCATCGTCACGTGAAACCTACGGCAACTCCAGCTGGACAAATCTCATTGTCGGGGGAAAACCATGATGTAATAATAAACAAAAAGATCACGCGGAACGATATATTTACCAGGAGAACAAAAGGGACACATTAAAAATGCATTTGGACGAATAAGAAGCACGTGTAGTACCTGTACAGCGTTGTTTTAAAGCTGTAAAGTCGTGCTCCTCAACAAAATTGCTAATCAGCGCAGAGCAGCGCATCCACGAACCTGAGCACTTATGACACGTAAAAATAAAGCTGTATTCCTGAAGCGAAAACATGAAGCGTTACAACAGTTTGATGACCTCTGAATATAGGCGTGTGTGTGTGTGTGTGTGTGTGTGTGTGTGTGTGCGTGTGTGTGTGTGTGTGTGTGTGTGTGTGTGTGTGTGTGTGTGTGTGCGCGTGCGCGCGTGCGTACGTGCGTGCGTGCGTGTGTGTGTGTAAAATAGTGGGCTTGAGGACCCGGGGGAACATTCTAGGGGCTCTGGGACCTAGGGAAAGGAAGGAGTGGCGCCGTGAGATCCCACATTGATTGCTGCAGGTGCGCATGTGGCCACTGAAGGATTAAATTATAATTTGTAATTTTTTGCGTGTTCAAATAAATCAAAAATGAGATTCTTGTGAAAAGGGTCCTTGCAAGTTGATTTATTACAGAGATCTCTGGTCACACAATTGAATATCACCAAAGCAGTGTCATCCAAGAATGTGTGTCCTCTTTTGCCCACACAGCCTTTTTATTCAAAACATCAGGAAACGCCTCTGTCATCCCGTGAGGTACAGAATGAGTTTGCATTTTGCCAGTAAACTAGATCGTCCTTGAACTTTCACATTTAGACAAAACAGGTTCTCAGTATGCTAGATTGAACTTGGACTTTCACATTTAGACGAAACAGGTTCTCAGTATGCCAGATTGCACTTTCTTCACATTTCGACAAAACAGAATCTCAGTATGCCAGATTGCACTTTCTTCACATTTCGACAAAACAGAATCTCAGTATGCCAGATTGAACTTTCTCAAACAGGACAAAGAAAGGGAATTTAGACAAAAGAAGATAACAGATAGGTTAAGGTCGAGTTATATTGAGTTTAACATTTATTACACCTGCTCTACACATCTATAACTAAATTCAAAATGGTTAAAATATAAAATAAAGAATTAAAAATGTTAACAATGTTAACACCACATAGCCACAGACACGAGGACGCCCAACAAATTGCACAAGAGAATCTAGACCCATACTATGCCTGTCGAGTAAGCTGCTCGAAGTAGCAGGGAATCCGTCAAGACGGTAAGCATATAATAAAATTACCTGTCATAAGTTTACTACCCGCTGATATCTCTCACATACAATTAGGGCTTCATTTCAGCCTACCGGCACCTGCACAACACCCCGGAAGCAAGGTAGCATTTGGGAGGGAGCATTGTCCAAAAGGTATGACCTGTTTACTTAATTGAATACAATTGTCCTATCAAGAGTCGTTTATCTATATTTACCTTCATTATTATTATTTAAGTATTATAATAATGGGATAAGCGGTAGAAGATGGATGCATTCATTCAGTTACACAACGCAAGAAACAATGTTTGTCTTTGTAGGAGGGCCCAACCAGGAGCTCTGTGCCACTGTTTATCCCCCTGACCCGTTTTATGTAATTGGCCTTTTACTGACCCCCCCCCCCCCCCCCCCTCAGCATCCATATTCAATAAAGGCTTTATAGGGCAAAGTGCAATATAGATGTGGCCGGCACCCAGTCTGGGTCTGCCGCGAGGGAATAATATTGTTTGTTGCGTGACTCCGTTAAAGAATTGTTAGCTGTGTGATCTTTGCGGATTGAGATATAACCGACACAGCTAAATTGCGCCACACTCTTGTCCATCGCCTGCGCCTGGCATTTCAAATCAGCTCAGATAGCAGGGTTGTGTGTCATTTGCAATCACCACACAAGAGAACCGGTGTTGATTGTGCCACCGTTTGATGCCCTGCAAACAGCACCGAGTCATTTCTGTAGCGATGCGCGCTTAATGCATACACGCCCTCACATGCTGTTTCTCCCACGGCCCCCGCTCCCCCTTGTCTATTCCCCAGGCCTGAATCCCTCTTTTGCTGCGGAACGGGTGGAGAGGAACCAGGAGCCACCAGAGCAAGGCAATAATGGCACACAGGTAATTGCACAGCAGCCCAGCATGAATCAACCCTCGACAGATTTATATGGCGGGAAAAATGCTCAAGCTACCGAGCTTCATCGGGATAGTAAAAAAAATTCAAATACCAATGGCATTGATTGCAAATAGCTGGAGCCTTGCGACAGAGGTACAAACCAAGGGGAAAAGTAAAGCGAAATGGTGCCCCATAGAAAAACTGATGCACAAAACAGTAGCAACTGAAGGAATATTTTGATTACTATATTAAGTGTAATCTTTGCGTGTCCAAAATAATTGTATTCGAGATCTGATGAAGAAGGTTCCTTGCAAGAATTTATTTAGAAGCTTCTAAAGACAAAGTCAGGACACCACATCTGAATGCAACGCGGGGCCCCAAGTCTATAACAATCTACAGAACATCGACTCTTTTATACTCAAAAGATAAAAGGTTCCTCTTCCCGCCTCTTGATTGAACAAAGGACAGACATGTCGACTCCTAGTTGAACAAAGGTGTAATGTTGTTAGTAAGCAGACGTTTACATACAGACATGTCGACTCCAGGTTAAACAAAGGTGTAATGTTATTAGTAAACAGACATTTACATATAGTTCCCCTTCTTGACTGGGGGAACAAATGCAATCAGGATCTGACCCCAGACTTTTAGTCTCTAATGACAAAAGACTCTGATAGCATCATGCACATTCTATCTTCAATAGCTTTGGGGGTACGAAGATCAATAAGAGTTCACAAAATCACCATCCCACTGTATTCTTTTAAACACTCATGATTATATCACATTGATATGCCTATAAGTAAATTCAAAAAACAGTAAAACCACAAATTGAAAATGTTAAATGTCTTCACAACCTAAATAAATGCTACACCCAAACACAAAAGGCATTGGAAAACAAGCAATTCCTATGTGAGCGCCGATAAAGCTAACTTGTAACCAAATGAGCTCCAAGTAGTAGCAGCTGGTTCTTTATTGAACATATAGACACAAAGAAAATGAAGAGTTTATATGTCAAAGAGGGGTAGGAGGAAGCCAAAAACGTATCTAGTCCTACCCGCTATTAGTTTTCATGCAGGTAAAAAAAGGCAAAGTCTAAACGTAACCACATATACAAGTGCACATGAAATCAACAGACACATACTTGACTCACCGAGGCAATTTTCAGCAGCTATTAATATATTGCCCAGAAAGAATTAGTCAAAGCCATATTTAAGTCTTGCATACAAATGACTACAACCTTCTCACCTGCGCTGAGGAAGCAATGACCTTTCATGCTCCAGGTTGCTGACGAAACCCAGAAAACAGGTGATGCAATGTTAGTTGAGAGTAAGGGAGAGAAGTGCAAGATGCAATTGACTGTATATAAAACAAAAAGCAGTTAAAAGCCAATTTGTGCAAAATACGAATATCCCACTGTAGAAGAAGGCTCAATGAGTTAAGTATCCCTTTAATGTTAGGCGGGGTTAATTGTATACAGTATATGTGTTGTGCATAAATATGGGTTGATTACGCTTGTGGCCACGCCCGAAGCCTCGCGAGACGGGCTTCCTACGTCATCGCCAACACATAGTTTCGCGGGTGATTCGAAATAAAAGGGCGCACCGAGACGACAATGAGCTCACAGGTGACGCTGACACACCCAACTGGCATCTTCAAACCTCAATCGGATTCGTTTTGCAATGGACCAGTCCACAACGAAAAAGAAGAGAACATCCCCTGTCCGGGATCATTTTGAGCAGATCTCTCCTTAAAAGGTACAAATTATAATAACCAGTGTGAATATTGAAAGATATTATAACATTTTTAATACTTCATTTTATTTTATTAACCATTATGACCAAAGAATGTTTTTTTTTTCTTTCTTCTTCCCTTTTATTCTACTGTTGCACCTGCCATTGCGATGAAGATCCCGCGGGAATCCTTTGGTAAAAATGTTTAAATATTTAGTTGTTGGGCTTTATTTAAAAAGCCCAAAGGGCGGACTGAAAGATATTATAACATTTTTAATACTTCATTTTATTTTATTAACCATTATTATCATTCCAATTCTTTATATTAACCTTGTCGAAATATTTTGTGTCCTGTGCAGAGCAGATGGTGTTGATTTCGGTATAATCTGACCTTAAACTGGGTCATACTATTTAGTCTAAAAAAGTTCCTTCTCAGCGCTTTGTACACGCACATTTCAGTCTTGAAAACAAAATTTGCTTTGAAATAACACACACACACACTCTTTACTTTCTTCATCAGTCACGGCCACCGTAAATTTGGTTCAACTTGTTTGTGAGATTTTGTTATGGGGAAAAATAGAACCTTCAACTAAAAACATATTCAGTCCCAAACACACACCCAAATCTGACCTTGTTTACGCCACTGCTCTCGGAAAAGTACCAGAGAGTATGTTTAGTCTATAAATGAAAAGGAGGAGGTCTTTTTAACTATAAGAAGCTATTGTACACGTAGAAGAGTACATTTGACGCTCTGAAATCCCACGTTGTTTAAGTGATGATTAGAGGCAGTTATTTGTCCAGAGATTCTCTGATTGATTAAAAATCATTTTTGCAAAGGTGTATTTTTCTTACATTAAATCTATCTTCATTTTTGGAACACGCAAAGAGGACAAAATTTACTTATTCCTCTTCAATATATATTGTAAATTATTGTGACAACACAGTGTATCCCTCGTTTTAATGTCTTTCTTCTACTTGCTGATATTCCAAAAGGTGAAGTGTAAACTTGGTTCTAAAGAACACTTCATCTATGTTGAGGCATTCTAGGGCCCTGCATGAAAATGAGGAGACAACTCAAATAGAACCACGCCCAGTCATTTTAACATGCAATGAAAAAACAGCATAGCCTACCATGTATATTCCAAATGTGACAGATGAAATGAATGACATCTATCATTAATAGGCCTACTCTGTTTCTGTTAAACTGCAGCGGATAAGAATGCAGTGGAGGACGTAGGGTTCAGGAAGCTTATCCAAGCTTTCGACCCTACATATGTTCTCCCCACCAGGCAGGTGTGTATTAAAGGAATATAAGAGTTTGTGTGAGTGGGGGTTGCAGGAATGGAATGTTTCAGAACAAAGGATGCTAATTGCAAGGGGAGATGCAGAGCCGCGATAAGCTCAAAGTATGTTGTAAATCACATTTGTTTTACACCGGGGCGGAAAAGTACAAAACAGGAGAAGCCATCCAGTGACGCTGCGGATGAAGATCGGCCAATGAAAAGCAAGCTAAAGTTAAACTGCAGAAAACACGTAGCCAATAGAATAATGTCAGGATGCCTTTGTTTCTGTGTCATTTAAATACTGTGTAGTATAACTATTCACTGGGGCAACTCGGGTGAGACTACGTCGGCTGCTTGAGACAGAGACGTATAGAATTGTATTGATAGGGACCCGGGACCCCAGCTGTTTTGTATTAGATTTGAGTGTTAGGAATAAATCCACTCGTGTGTGAAAATGCCGGCTTCCTGATACCTTTCTATTGCAGAACGAGCACGCTATTGTTGCATGGGTGATAGTTTGGTAAGGTCACAAATTGGAGTCAGATTATTAACTTGAGTTTATATTAATATAGAAATAAATTCCAACAGTATGAGAGCACATGAATCATTATTCCCTCATAACTGCTCTTCCAATAGTGTTCTTTCTCCTTTCCTTTAGACTTTGACCAGACCAGCAGGCAAAGGAGAAGGCCCAAGAGCTTGTAGCAAAGTCTTCTGCAGTGAGCATAAGAGCAGATATGTGGACCAGCATCAACACAGATGCATATCTGGCAGTCGTTAAATCGGCACTCATGGCACAATGGGGCATTGCCACCAAAGTAACTTGCCTTGTGACAGATGGTGCAGCCAACATGGCGGCATGTGCCAGACACATGAAATCTAATGGTGAAGAAGGCTCTGGCAGAAAACACTGAGCTGTCTGAGATCCGTCTTCAGTGTAGGAGTATAGTTGGCTATTTCAAAAGCAGTACCACTGCAAAAGTGAATTCCTTTATTACACAGCAGTATTCAAATTAATGCTGAATGACTTGAATAATGTTTTGTTTCCTATTTTATTTTTTATAGACAAGGCTGAGACAGGTGCAGGAGCAAATGAAGTCTAGAGCCTGTGCTGAAGCTCATTCAAGAGGTAAGTTGACATCCATAACTGCTTCCACTCTCCTTTCAAACAATAATGACCTTTTATTTTCAGGTGGAGAGGCGCTGGAACAGCACCTTCCACATGCTGCAACGCATGTACAACCTCAGGGAAGCCGTAGGAGCAGGCCTACACACCGACATCCCACCAGTTGAGGCTCATTTCTGAGAGTCTGCAGGCGCTGTCCCAATTTAATGATGCCACCGTAGAGCTCTCAGAGAGAGGAGAGTGTCTGGGTTCAAGGTCATACCACTTTTGGCCATGCTGCACCACACCTTGGAGGATGACATGGGAACCATACAAATGGAGGTGAGCAAAGCAATGGCTGAGGGTCTTCAAATAACAACTGAGCATCATGTCACTGGCAACACTGCTCGATCCCAGGTTTGTATCAGTTGACTGTTTTTCCTCATCTGTCTACTAGTACCAACAAATGAGCAACTGCCTCTTGTTGAATAGTTCACAACTGCAATGAGTCTCACTGTCATTTGCAGGTTCAAGAAGATAGGCTTCTTTAGCCCCAATAAAGCACAAGAGGCTGAGAGGAGGCGCACAGCTGAATGTGCGACAGTGATCCGGCACAGGGCATCTTCCGCCTCCTCCCCATCATCTTCATCAACACAACCGGCCTGTGGAGCAAGGTAATATTCTATACATTCTAATGGTGTTAATTAAGCAATAGGAAATGAGCGGCAGTGCATTATTGTGGGATAAGGCATTCTTTTGCTCCCATCTCTACGATGGGCAGCCAGAACTGCCTGTTGGCTGTTAGTTGTGTCTTAGGTGACAAACTGTGGCGGCGATTGGACCACACAGTCATGCACAGGAGGACACAGAGTGAGACCGCTGAGGTCCACACTTACCTGGGGGAACCCAACATAAGCAGGATGTCAAACCCCCTGGACTACTGTGAGCTGCACAAACATGTCTACCCAAACCTCTACAAACTAGCAATAACCTTTCTCTGTACCCCGGCCTCATCCCTTGCGAAAGACTAAGATCTAAAATGACAAACCTTTTAAAGCCCAAAACTTTGGAAATGCTAGTTTTCCTCACTAAAAATGAATGAAATGTGTGTCTTGTTTATGTCAATGTCTAAAATAAAGCAATCATTCTTTCAAGTACATTCATATCACAACTCCCTGCCCTTTTGACCCCATCAAATCCATGGTATCATTTTAATCACTGTCTGTCATGACATTTATTTTCCACATGAGGGTGCAATAGCACAAATGAAGCCTCATGATGCTTCAGCCCAGGAGCGAACCAGTTGGATGGAAGGCCTCATTGCTTCAGTTTACCATCACTATGTTCCATCAATTGTAATGTATTTGTGGATTAACAAGTGTTTTCAGTATGGACACAATATGTTTGTTTTGCAATGCATTTGTGTACTAAAGTACCATGCATCTATTACAGTGGAACTATTGAGGTTCAAGTGTTGTGTGCACAGTATGACGGTTTAAGTGCTTTCAAAATATCAACTGTTTCATAGCAATAACAAACGAGCAGGAGATGAGACTGGGCAAATCAAGGGCTTTATTACAAGATCTAATGGAACAAATTTCAGATGACTTGACTGGTGCGGATAGCAGTGATGGTCGGCAGGTAGAGGGGCAATGAGCAGGACCACATGCTGTCTGATTAGCAACTGTCACGTCTTGAGAAGGGAGGACCCAGATGCAGTGAGGAAGGCGAGCCACGGCAGGGATGAGGATAACTTAGATTTAATGTATCCACAAACGAAAACACAAAATCACGCACACAGGCGGACAAAAGTAAACACAAACTCACGTGCACAGGCGGATAACAAACAAACTCAAAAACACGCTCGGTGGCGGCAAAAAGTAAACACAAAGTCACGCGCACAGGCGGATAGCAAACAAACTCAAAAACACGCACGGTGGCGGCAACAAGTTCAGTCATGGGCAGCAGGAGAAACTATTGTAGGGACGAGTACAGTCGGGTCAGGAGAGCGGCGTCTCGGCGTAATCACCCGACACTCCTTGCTGTGTCCATCAGGCTTTTATTCAGGTCTGATGGCATGATGGCATGATGGGCAGCAGGTGTGTATGGTGGGCTCCGCCCACCAGCTGACCCAAATCATGACAGTACCCCCCCCCCCCCCCTAATGACGCCCCTAGGCGGACCACCCGGCGCCGATGGGTGTGCCAAATGGAAATCCCGGACGAGGGACTGGTCCAATATCCAGGAGCGGGGAACCCACTGGCGGTCCTCGGGTCCGTACCCCTCCCAGTCGACCAGATACTGAAACCCTCTGTCCCGCTTTCGAGAGTCCAGAATGTCCCTTACTGTGTAAACCGGTTGCCCTCCCACGACCCGGGGAGGCGGCGGGGGCGCGGTCGGCGGGCACAACGGGCTGGCAGAGACAGGCTTGAGCAGGGACGTGTGGAACACTGGGTGCACCTTGAGAGAGCGCCGCCTCCAAATCCTGGTTGGCTCGCTCAGTATGCCCATTGGATTGGGGGTGATAGCCCGACGACAGGCTAGCCGTAGCCCCCAAGGACTTGCAAAAGGCCTTCCAAACCCGGGACACGAACTGGGGCCCCCTGTCAGAGACGAGGTCCGCTGGAATCCCGTGGATCCTGAAAACGTCCTTTATCAGGATATCCGCCGTTTGTAATGAGGTGGGTAACTTGGGCAGGGCGATAAAGTGTGCCATTTTTGAAAATCGGTCCACCACCGTAAGGATTACCGATCTCCCATTGGAAGGAGGTAGTCCGGTAATGAAATCCAAGGCCACATGCGACCAAGGACGGTGGGGAATGGGCAGGGGTCGGAGCTGGCCGGATGGCTTCAGGCGGGAGGACTTATTACGGGCACACACAGTGCAGGACGTGACATAGTCCTGGACGTCCTTGCGGAGCCCGGGCCACCAAAATCTCTGCGCTATCAAGGACAGCGTGCGACCCACCCCAGGGTGACATGCTACCTTCGATGTATGCCCCCACTGTAGCACCTCTTGCCGAAGGTGTGTGGGCACGAACAACTTGTCTCCAGGGCACGCGACCGGGGTCTGCGTGTCGTCCGCTGCATCCGCCACCTTCCGCTCCACTTCCCACTGGAGGGCTCCCAATACTCTCTTCTCCGGGACAATGGTTTCGGGTGGAGACCCCTTGGCGGCTGGACTGTGTATTCGGGACAAGGTGTCCGGCTTGGTGTTCCGGGCTCCTGGTCAGTAGGTGATGGTGTAATTGAATCTGGTTAGAAACAGGGCCCAGCTTGCCTGGCAGGGATTCAGCCTTCGGGCGGACCGGAGGTACGCCAAGTTTTTGTGGTCCGTAAAGATCTGGAAAGGTTCCGCCGCGCCCTCCAGCCAGTGCCGCCACTCCTGCAACGCAAGGATAATGGCCAGCAGCTCACGGTTGCCCACGTCGTAGTTGCGCTCAGCCTGGTTGAGCCGGCGCGAGAAGAAGGCGCATGGGTGTAGCCTCTGGTCCTCCGGGGACCATTGGGACAACACTGCCCCCACTCCTGTCTCTGAAGCATCGACCTCGACGACAAAGGGAAGAGCCTCGTTGGGGTGTGTCAACACCGGGGAACGCGAAAATAATACTTTTAATTTGACGAATGCGGCCTCAGCCTGTTGGGTCCAAACAAACGGAATCTTGGTGGATGTCAGTCTTGTTAGAGGTTCCGCTTTTAAACTGTAGTTGCGGACGAATCAACGGTAGAAATTCGCGAACCCAAGGAACCTCTGTAGGTGTTTCCGGGACGTGGGCGTTGGCCACTCGACGACGGCCTGGATCTTGGCTGGGTCGGCTCTCAACCGACCCTTCTCCACAATATATCCGAGGAACTGGACTGAGCTGGTATGAAACGCACACTTCTCGGCTTTTACATATAGCCGGTTCTCCAGCAGCCGCTCCAGGACTAGCCGAACGTGTTGTCGATGTTCAGCTAGATCTCTCGAGAAGATCAAGATGTCGTCAAGGTACACAAAGCAGAAGTGATTGATCATGTCACGCAAGACGTCATTAATGAACCCCTGGAATACTGCGAGAGCATTTGAGAGGCCAAACGGCATAACCAAATATTCAAAATGTCCAATAGGTGTTTTAAACGCTGTCTTCCACTCATCGCCCTCCCTTATCCTCACCAGATGGGGGTCAAGTTTGGTGAACACCGTAGCTGAATGTAAGGGAGCAAACGCTGAGTCCATTAGCGGCAACGGATATTTGTTTTTGATGGTTATATCGTTCAGACCACGGAAATCGATGCACGGGCGTAGGGTCTTGTCCTTCTTTTCCACAAAGAAGAACCCCGCCCCTAGTGGCGACTTGGAAGGCCGAATCAGTCCGGCCGCGGTGAGGTACTCCGTGAGGGCTTGAAGTTCCGGCTTGGCAATCTGATATAGGCGTGTACCAGGCAGCGGTGCCCCAGGAACCAGTTCTATTGCGCAGTCATAAGGTCGATGTGGAGGGAGAGACATGGCCCGGTCCTTACTAAACACCTCCCGCAAGTCGTGGTATTCTGCCGGTACCTCATCCAGGTTAATCTCCTCTAACGTGGCTTTGGCTGGGCCACGGTGATCATCCACTGCTGACTGCAGGCAATGCGAGTGACAGAACACACTCCATCTCTCCAACCTGGGAATGCCCCAGTTAATGTCCGGGTTATGCCTGGTGAAGAAGGTATATTAAAAATCCATACTTTTGCGTGTCCAATAAATCAAATTATGGGATAAGAAATGAACAGAGTTCCTGCGCAGGATGATTTATTCCGGAGATTTCCGTTACATCATTGAATCAAACTCCAACAGTTTCAGATCAATAATGCCACTCCTCTTTCGAAGAGCCCACACTTTATTACAATCAAATCGCAAGAACAGTGTCTCCAACACCGCCCCTCATGAATAAGTAAATGTGTTATATAATGGAAAAATACAGGTTGAAAAACAGAATTCTCAGCACACAGATACAGCTGTATTCGTCTCTAGTCAAAATATACTTTCAAGGCACTTCTCAGTACTTTCTCCCATAACAAAATCTCACAAGCAAGTTGAACTCAACAGCTCCTAATGTAACATAGTTATATGAGTGTGCGCTCTCTCTCACGAACAGAAATGTGTTTTCGCACAGAGAAGGAACTTCTAGACCAAACAATGTGTCCCACCTTAAGGTCAAATTATACTGAGTTCAAAAATACTTTACCTACTTCACATCTATAAAACATTTCAACATGGTTAATATAAAGAATTAAAATGTTAATAATGTATAACAATGGTTAATATATGAACTAAAGTATTAAAAATGTTAATAATGTATAACAGTCCGCCCTTTGGGCTTCCTTAAACAAAGCCCAATAACTAAACATTTAAACATTTTTACACAAAGATTCCAGCAGGATCTGCATCGGATGTTGCAGCAGGCAGGACTGAGGAAGCAACAGACTCCCTCATCATATAAGAAGACTTATTTCGTACGTCCTGTTTTTCAATCGCGGCCGAAATAATCCTTTCGCAAAGTGAACGTATACAGGGTATACAATAACATCCGCATATTGTTAACAAAGCCGTAAATACAGCAACAGATATCAAAATTGTGGAAATTAAGGTTTTGTAGCGGCCAAATACAGTCATCCAATTATCCCATATTGAAGTATCTATACCAGAGTGTTCATTCATCTTTCTATTGAGTGTCCGGAGTCCTTCAATTGCAATAGTTAAACTTCCATCCGGTGCAGTATTATTAGGAATGAAGGTACAACATTGATTTGCAAACATTGAGCAAACTCCTCCCTTTTCTGCCAATAACATATCTAGTGCAATTCGGTTTTGAAAAGCCATCAAAGATGTGGCAGCCAATTGGCCATGTACAGCCTCGAAACCAGATTGAGTCCAATTTGCTAGTCTTTGTACATTGTAATGTACATAATTAATTCTGTCTACGTTTTTGTTAATGGTGCACCACCAACAAATTAGGGATTCAAATCCCGAAGTTATTTGATTAGTCAGTTTGTACTCATTTGGCACACCTCTTGGTACTCCAATTGCATCAATGTAGGTGGGGACATTTTGCTGTTGCCAAGAAGATCGTTTGATTCTCTGAAAAGGAGGAGAAGTTTGTGGTTCCCAAGTGTCAATCATTTGTAAAAGGTTATCAACCGAGGTGGGGAAAAGTTGTACTGGCAGAAGGAGGGTAATGAGAGCGCAATATCCTTTCACATTCCAAGGCAACTTGTCAAATATTTGATTATTTCCACACCACCACCAAATGTCAGCTCTTGATTGAGGCTTGAACTTTTGACCCACATTTATTATTGTAGTGCAGTGTGAAATGTGATTTAGTTCTCCCAATTGTTCTCCGGTACCTGTCATTTTAATACATGAAAAATTACCATCTGCAATTTCATTTGAAAATATTGGTTTGGTTGTCTGCCAATTCACGAGTGGAAACACCTTGTCCCATTGAGAGCATTTGGTATTTGGGACAGTTTTATTCATAATTTCCATTATACATTGTTTCTCGATTTTAGCCGGGATTACTCGCAATAAAGGTCGTGGTCCCACACATACCACACAATCCTTACCAGAGGCGTTTCCTGCCTCGTTCGCCAGCAGTAGCCAGTTGTTGCTGCCTTTGGACACTTCTGTTGTAACACGAAACCATTCAATTACACCATCAATCGGTACACTTACAGCTTTTACCCCATTCTCCTTCGAGTATTTAGTCATTTTTGGTTGGTCTAATTTACTCATAGTCTTATTTACACAGATTAGAATGGGAAAACGTGGGTCAGCTCCACAGGACCACGCCCATAACAGTAATCCAAAACAGGAGGTGTTATATAGAGTTACATTAGCCGGTCGTATATTCCCGTCGGGAATGGAAAAGGTCAATTCAAGTTGACCTCCCATTTTACGCAGTGTTATCCTTTTAGAAAAGAAGACAGCCTCCTTGCTCTTTCCCGGTGGCCAATATTGTCCACTCTGGGTGGTTATAAAAGTACCCCAATCTAGTTGCGCAACATTCCCTGTCAAATAACACCAATATTTCACCCATATTCCTCCTTTTGTCTCTCTCCCTCCTCTATATCCCTTCAATGATGTAATGGGAATTTTGACAGAAGTGTTCGTGTTTGGGGCAACTGTCACAGTAACTGAGTCATTATACGTTTTGGATATGACCCAGGGAATGTGTGGAAAGTTAATGTCTCGCTTAACACGAATTCTTGTGGTTACAGTCACAGTTGTGGATAGGGGATCCCAAAAACACAAAATTGGCATAACAGTCAGTATAAGAAAGAGTGTCATGGTGCAGACGCAATTGAAGACGCATTGTCTCTTCGAAGCAGCCATCTCGTGAAGAAGGTCTTTGTTGAATGGTCCGTGCAGGTTTTTATTTTTATTTTTATTTTTTTTAAACAGTTGTCACTTTCTTTATTTTCTTGTGTAAATGGTGCATTCAGGTACTATGAGCAGCATCCAGCATGCCCCTCTAGCAGGTCGAACAGAGCCCCCTTTTTTTTTCTTTTTTTTTTGTGAAGAGGGTCTTTCAGCCTCTCTCCAACTGCCAGAGATGCAAAGATTGATCACTGGGATTTATCTTCCCAAGTTGTGACTCATTCTTTGTGGAATGCCCCGGAAAAGGGACACGTGCCTCCTGTCTCCAATGAGTGATGTCCTCAACGAAACTCAATCTCCATTGAGTGATGTCCTCAGGTCGTCAACTGGACACGGGAAGCAGTCGACTGGTTTCTCTGTTGATTCATCAGGTGGCTCCTGGAAGCAGTTGACTGGTTTCTCAGTTGGCTCGTCAGGTCACTCAGTTGGCTCCCGCTGGTGGCTGGCTCCTGAAGGTGGGGGTTGAGTAGAGGGCGGACCTCCGGCTGGTCTAATAGGCAAGATGTGGAACCAGGTGCCCCGTGGACTGGACTAGATTGACCTTTTCATCACCTCATCTGGGTGCAAAATATTTTCATTTAGTCACTAATAAACATTTATTCACATCCTTTCTTTTTGAAAGAGCATTTTGGTAGTGTTTTTAGTTAGGAGTTAGTAAATGTTAGTAAAGTTCTGTAGGCCTGTCCTGTAGGAAAAAATTCTGTTTGTTGTGACATTTAATTAGGATCCAGCCTTTGGCTGACTTTTAATGACCTGAGCACATTCTTAAATGCAAAAAATGAAAATCTTTAGCCAGTTCAAATCTGACGAGGCCAATTTTGTTTACAGAATGTAATAATTATTGGAATGTTTTATTATAATATTTATTGTTATAGATATAGCATGGATGTGCTTCCGGCCCTTAAATAAATGCAACTTTCGTCAACAAATAAAATCAAAAAATAACATCTAACCCCAGGGCCCCAGGGGAAAATAGAAATAGAAATGGAACATATTCACCTTATTTTCGCCGTCCCTGCCAAAACTTACTCCTTCTCCATGGTCAAGGAAATCCCCAATTGTCCTCCTGTAAAATTCATTCTCACAGACTATCTATAATTATCACATTAAGATTAACTTTTAATTTTATATTTATTTATTTAATTCAATCATGGACTGTTTGTGTCCTTCGCAACGATATACCCAGACCGACCAATAATTCCCCCATCTGAAAAAATCGCTTAGAGAATTTTTCAGACTAATATATAAAGTTTTGCAGTAAATAAATTTTGCTTGCTTTTTGTTTAGAAAGAGGGGCAAATGTTACATTTAACCAGTAAATTCGACATTGCGTCCCAAGCAACTATTTAAATTTCAAAAGAGAATTCGGGAAAACACTAGAAGACCAAATTTAAAAAAAGTAAAATATAATAATTAAGATTGAAATAAATTGTATCTTATCTGTATTCACATTAGCTGTTTTCAATTTCTGAAACCAGACGAAATTTACCTGTATTATCTTTTGTACTATAAAAATATTGTAGCTTAAGCCAATGAATTTTACAAAGAATTTCAGTCTTCAGCCAATCCATCAAATATTATTAATACATAAAGTTGCCCTTAGTTTTAATGTTACCATTAAGCTTGCTAGTCCCCCTTGTTGATGTTTGTCCAAAAAGCTGACTGTTTTTAAAATAGACAAGAGATAAACAAATCAGATCAAAACAGAATAGACCTCAAAAGTTTCAAAATATAATAAATCTGTGTGTATATAGTGTTGTCAATCAGTTCGTTTTACATTTACGAAATGTTTTACTGTAAATGTTATCACCTTATATCTGTCAAAAAATATAGAGTGCAGTGTAAACAGTCAGTATCACATCATATGGTCTGGTATCACTAACTCAAGGCACAGGACAGTTCTGGACGCAGGAATGCATTAAAGAAGCATTGGAGCAGTTTTTCATTTAAGACTTTTGCATGTGAGTTCAGGGTGCAGTCATTGGGTAGTGGAGCAGTTTTCTTTTATCACATTTGTATAAGAGTTCAGGGTGCAGTCATTGTGGAAACTTTCCACCAGGTGGCGTCAAGAACCTCCGCTGTCCTTCTGGTTGTAGTAGGCCGAGCAGGTGGAGTCAGGTATATTTTGTGATGATGGCTGCATCACGCCCCTCTGGTGGTGTTTTTTGTTGGTGGGGTTTTGTTTTGAAGAGATTTGTGTCCCGCCAGTTGACTTTGTTCTGAAATAATGACCCCTGACCAATAATCCTCACTCGACTGAAAACATTAAAATCTGCCCCAACAGTATTTAGGTTATAACATGTCAGTAAATATTACAAAACAAAATCTTTCTTTATTTCAAAGAGATTAATAAAAAAATCTTGGGAAATTTTTCTTAAATTTAAAAAATAAAAATTAAAACAATATAGGACAGATATACTCTAACAATTTACCAATATAGTCAATTAATAAGTGTGTAATTTTCAATTAATGTTTTCAAGAAATGCCTAGTCCGCTTTTTGGTCAAACATCAAAGCACAAATTATTTTTTAATTTCATAGCACCTCCAATTATGTCAAAAATGTTATCCTCCCAAATGGCTCCTCATGGAGCGGTCCCATCTTCCAGGGTATCGTATTGCAATTCTGGAATGAGACTTCAAATGTAGAATTCAAAGGTTAAATATATTCAGGAGAGATTAAAATATTTTTTTTATTTATAAACATGGGAGGAAAAAAAAACTCTTTTTAAATTATAATTAACACATTACTTCATCCCCAGAACCGTAATATGGCACTTTGGTGGGAATCCCGTGTCCTTAATGGGTGTGGCTCCTGATTCTGAAAAGATATTCGAAATTAAATAATGTTCTCGCGCACAAGCAAAATCATAAGGGAAGTAAACAATCATCTATATAAAGAATTATTCCACATTAATTGCCATCCAAGTTATTCGTTTTTAGTTATTATTATTATTATTATTATTATTATTATTATTATTATTATTATTATTATTATTATTATTATTATTATTATTATTAAAATAAGAGTAGAGACTAAACTATTTAATCTAAAAACAATCCCAAAAAAATGTAATATATATTTTCTCATTAAACTTTAAAAGCAGATTAACAATCACACAATTAACATTACCTTTTATAAAAAACATTTTATTTGACCTCATTACAAAGGTTGATGGCTGTTGGCATTTTTAATTTGAAAAAAGGGGACATCTGGTGGTCAAAATGAGCCACAGCAACTAAAATTTCCATTTGACTCACGTCATTAATTTATTAAAGGGTGACACCTAGCGGTCAGCTAGGAGATTTAAATGAGTGCTCATAAAATTAGTTACGGTAACAGTTCATGTAATGTCGCTTAATTATTTAACGCAGACCCTGAAACTCGCCGTTTTAGCGTAAAAATCTCATTAGTAATTTTACCGTCTAATTAATTTATCCCGTTTAGCGCTTATTAAACGGTTTCATTTGTTTTATTACGTAAATTTGTATTATACAGTTATTTTATTTGCAAAGCAACATTTCAGTATTAATCATTTTCCAATACACTTTTCTTAAGGCTACGTCCGGGATATTCCTCTATATAAAAATTACATACACTCATAACATTATTAACGGGCGGTCGCCGTGTACGCACATTCAAAGTTAAATTGCCGTCATTAAAACCATCGAACAAATGCCTTATCTTATTAGAATAAACTAACCTTTTCCACAATATAATCAAGTCCCGTCGTTCAGTATTAAATAGATTTTAAGTCATTATTTAACGGTAATAATAACCCGGAAGCTTTAGTTTCGTCTAGCGGAAATAATATGAGGTCAAATCATTTAGTCCTTCAGAATAAAAGCGTACCGTAGCCCCAACATTTTAAATCATTATTTAAAGTTATATAAATGGTTATAACTTCACCAAAATATCTAAAGCTAGTATTCTAGCATTATTCATCATCATCTTATCCAAAAATACACAATTATGTGTCGTTTTTATTCCACTCGTAAACGCGTTCTTTTATCTCGTATTTTACATCGAACGCCCGGCGGCGCAAGCCTCAACGTCCCCCATCAATAAAATTAACTTACCGTAGCCTATAACGGCGCCATAAGATTTATTCCACCGCAATCGTACATCCATTTTATTAGTTTTTCAAACCTCAGATATGTCTACTGGGCATTTCCCCGATCGCAAATGCGCATGTGCTCGCAACTCCCTGTCGCCTCATGACAACCATTTTTGTAGTTCTCAAATAGTGTCCATACTTTCTATTAATTATTGCCCGTATTTTATAGCTTATTATATTATATTATATTATATTATATTATATTGACGTTACGTCGTATTAATATTTATAAATGCAGTGACGTCTCACTTATAACAGAATTAGTCAACACCTTATTTCATCGCGGTCACTTTAAGATTTTACCGTGACGTCAGAGTTTCTTCACCGACCAGACGGCATACACATACAACGGACAGACAAGATATGTCGCTTTGTACGACATATCAAAACATATAAAATCCGGATAACTGTTCTTGTCACAGATGAACAGTATTGTCTAAGAATTATAATAATCGAATATTCAAAGACCTAGCAACTGATCTTAAAGCGGCGTTTCAAATATGCTTATGTCAGTCTGACTTCCACAAGTTGAGCAAATATATCTTGTCTAAGAATATCAATAACCAATTATTCAAAAGACCTATCGAGTGATCTTAAAGCGGCGTATTAAGTCCGTTTTATGTCAATCTGACTTCCATAAGTTGAGCAAATATCTTGTCACGATTACATAACAGCAGCCGTACTCTGTTCTGTGTCTATCCGCTGACTTTATTTTATTCAAGGATCATTTCTAATTACCCAAGAATCTATCGCTTGTAAAAACAAAATGCTTTTCTTGTAAAGACAAAATGCTTTTCACGCTGACTTCCCCTCAACTTCAATACATATATATGGACTTCAAACCAATTATCCAAATATCTAACGCTTATAAAAACAAAAATGCTTTTTAAGCTGACTTCCTCTCAACTTCAATACATATATATGGATTTCAAACCAATTATCCAAATATCTAACGCTTATAAAAACAAAAATGCTTTTTAAGCTGACTTCCTCTCAACTTCAACAACTTAAACAACTTGTCAAATTGATTTCCCCATGCAATTGCACTCAATTCAACGTGACAGCATCTTCATAAATATTGCTCGTCACCACATATGTGTATACTTCAAATACCGTAGGAAAATCCACAATCATGGACTCCGTACAACCAAACAATTTAAACTTATACCTCTGTTCACACAAATCCTACCTTCGATTTAGTTATTTACAAAACGTATGGCGGCCGGAGCGGTCCCAAACAGAAAGAATTCCTTAAACGTGGATAATTACTCCACTTACCTCAGTTAATATGGCGCCAGGAATTCAAACCGTCCACGAACGCCACAACCGTCAAACGTCTTTGTCGTCAGGTCGTCACCATCTGAAGAAGGTATATTAAAAATCCATTCTTTTGCGTGTCCAATAAATCAAATTATGGGATAAGAAATGAACAGAGTTCCTGCGCAGGATGATTTATTCCGGATATTTCCGTTACATCATTGAATCAAACTCCAACAGTTTCAGATCAATAATGCCACTCCTCTTTCGAAGAGCCCACACTTTATTACAATCAAATCGCAAGAACAGTGTCTCTAACACCGCCCCTCATGAATAAGTAAATGTGTTATATAATGGAAAAATACAGGTTGAAAAACAGAATTCTCAGCACACAGATACAGCTGTATTCGTCTCTAGTCAAAATATACTTTCAAGGCACTTCTCAGTACTTTCTCCCATAACAAAATCTCACAAGCAAGTTGAACTCAACAGCTCCTAATGTAACATAGTTATATGAGTGTGCGCTCTCTCTCACGAACAGAAATGTGTTTTCGCACAGAGAAGGAACTTCTAGACCAAACAATGTGTCCCACCGTAAGGTCAAATTATACTGAGTTCAAAAATACTTTACCTACTTCACATCTATAAAACATTTCAACATGGTTAATATAAAGAATTAAAAATGTTAATAATGTATAACACTGGCCAGCCAAGTCAGGCCCAGGACCACTGGGGCCGTCCGGGACGGCATAATGAGGAACTGTATGGTTTCCACGTGGTTCCCCGATAGACGCATCTGTAGGCTCTCCGTTCGGTGTGAAATCACACCCAGGGGACGCCCGTCAAGGTTGTACATCTCCTTGGCTCTCTCGAGTTTAACCACCGGGCATTTCAGGATGTTAACCATCTTCGGGTCAATAATGCATTCGTCCGCCCCCGAATCCACCAGAGCCGTCATGCAAGAAAAAAAACTCACAAATTAATGAGGCAGTTAAGCAAGAAAAAAACATGTATAATTGCAACATTATAAAGTGGCAAATTTTTGAGAAAAAAAATCTCATAAAATGATGAGAAATAAATTCACAAATTTTGCAAGAAAAAAACTAGTACTTTTTGCATCATTATAAAGTTGCATATTTGTAACATTATAAATAGGGGAAATTGTGAGAAAAAAACGTCTTTCTTTTTTTTTTTAAATCTTGCAGATTTGCGAGAAAAAAACTTGTATATTTGCAACCTTATAAATGGGCAATTTTGTCAGAAAAACTAACCAATTAACCTGAGAAAAACTCGCAAATTGAATGAATGAGTATTGTGTATATTTTTGTATACCCTCCATCCCCCTCCCATCCCCACCTCCCGTGTCTCTCTCTCTCTCTCTCTCGCAGTGGGCGAGTCTGGGATGACACTGTCTGACTGCGCTCTAGCTGTAATCTGACATGGCTAATCTCATCGCTCAGTCTCCTCAGACTAGTAAACTACCAGGTACTCTCCAGCCAATTAGGGGCCCATATGCACGGCACGCTATGCAGGCTAGGTCAAAGCTACGCAGTCATCCCCACTGGAAAAGCTCAGCAATGTGGCTCAGGCTGTCTGAGGCCACAAAGATCTGCTTCCGTAACAGTCCATCTGCTTTTGGCTCGGCCTGGTCCACTTTCATCCCGACCGCCAATTAAAGCACCGTTTGCCATAGTGGCATCCATAATGAGCTTAAATGACTAACTGAATGACTACCTTTTTCTTTCCTTGAAATTGAACATGTTTGCTGACATTATTCATACCTGGGGGAGAATAAATTTAAAAAAATCTAATATATAGTCAGAAGCCTTGTTACATCATATTTTATCATCAAGCCAGTCTCACTTAATCACTTTAGCCAAATTAGTTTGAAATGTTGATGTTGTCTGATGTTGAAATGTCTAATGTTTTTCTCTTCCTTCCCACCCCTTTTCTCCCCAGTCGTTTTCACAGCTTTGTGGATTAGACAGATTACATGTCTGGATCTCAGTTTGTGTTGTGTTTTGCTGGACTTCAGGGCGAGGCAATAATCTCCGATACACACCCACCCGACATGTTGTTTTCTCGCCCGCTCTCCTCTTTGACTTTGTCCCACATTCTGCAAACGTTAGTACTCTAAATTGTTCAAAGTCGGGTGGGATAGCTAGCTCACCAGCAACAAGCGCTATCAAAAACAAGAGCAGAAAGTTGTCTAAACGTTGAGAAAAAGGAAGTGCTTAGACAAGCTAAAGAAAGTACACGGACAGCATACCCAGCAAACATGTACAGTTGGGGCCCATATGGGCGCTACTTGGTCCAGTTGGGTTATGGCTTGGAGTGGGCTTTGTTGTTGGGCCCGACATGGGCAGTAAATGGGTGAAACTAATTTTGGGCAACAAGTGGGCTCTGGCTGGGCTTCACTCCAAAATATTCAAATTTTGCACAATAACAGCATGCGCGATAGCGCTTATTACCTGGCCTATATGTCTTTACAATTAAGTAAGATTTAATGTTTGAAAACAGAAATCTATATTTCTACTTAATACTGACACCTTAAAATAATAGCCTGTCATTTTTTTCAGGAAACACAAATGGAAGCATTTGCATCACAAAGAGATGATTTAGGCAAAAAAATATTATTAATTTTTTGCAACAACAAAAAAATGACTAGGGCATTTCATACAAGTTTGATAGCACAAGATTAATATTTAAACCTAGAAGAAAGCGCTGCACAGCATTCCAAAAAGATATGGGGAAAACCCCTCCCCCTGAAAGCCAATTACAGTAAATGAAGTCTGCCAACTGGTAACGTTTTGCCACCTCAACAAGTACTTCAGGCTCCAGGTTAATTTGAGTTGGAAAATGAATAATTTTGTTTACGGTTCTATTCGAACAAAAGGAATTTGGCCACTGGAAGTAATTTGTACTTACAAAAGAGACTTCCCAAAAACTGGACTATTAAAATTAGGATCTTAATGTGATAGGCCGTTGTCACCTTAAATGTGTTTAAAACACCAATTTAGTGATGTGGCTGTATAGCTCAGTGATTAGGATATCTGACTTGGTTCCATGGTATTCTGGTTCAAATCCCTGTCATGGCACCCATCTCTTAGGAGTCAACTTTTGACTGGGGCCCAGATGGGGCCCATTCACCAGCCATTCCGAACCCACGTGGGTTTTAGCTAGGGCCAATACGATGTCCACCTTTAAACCAATGTACGTTTTAGCTAGGACCCATGTGAGGCCCGCGTAGAACCCATCTGATCCTTGGCCAAAACTAACTGGGACACAACTGGGCAGCCCAGATGGGATCCATTCACCAGCCCATATCCAACCCACATGGGGCCCACATGAGTGTCTTGACAGGGTGGGCTATTACCCTCAATCTCATAATGATAAAAAAAAATCTTGCTGTGGCTTTTAAGAAAGTTTGAAACCTTTGAAGACCACATACAAAATGAAGACAGACAAACCACACACACACACACACACACACAAAGCCAAAGAGCCATGTGAGTACCATCAGTTTTGGTATCCACTGTGTTAGCATCCAACTTTTGGGGCGCTGTAACTAAAAGCTAAATAGCAAAGAACGATTTTAGCTAGCACTTAAACATTTGTATCATTCTTTAAAAAGTCACAGCAAAAGCTTTTTTTCCATGATATAAACTGAAGAAATGCTCACTGAATCATCAGATTTTGCATAACTTTTATCTATGTGTAATTTTGACAGCATCCTGTCCAGCACAATCATTGTCGTTGGTATGCCAGTTCCAGGCAAACGCAATACAATACGCCATTTGTCTTCACCGTGTAAAGGAAGCATTTGCATTGCGGAAATATCCGAAACGCCCGAATGTTTGGAATAGTCATAGCCTACTGCCATCTTTTTTGTTCCTCTCCCTTCAGTCAAACATTTCCGTTCTTATAAATGTTCGTACTTAACCTATCATCTTCCAGGCCAATTGTTACTCTTCCTATTTTTTTTATGTTGGTTTAATGATCGTTCATAACACTGCCAGTTTGGTAATGATTGGAAAATTACTTAACTGGTTAGTCAAGAGTGAGCTCATTCGTTCGTCAGGCAAAATGACTCTGCGTTTTCAATCATTGTCATTGCAGTATTGTATTGATGCACATTGTTTTCATCCTTAATGTAGCTTTTTTGCTTTGTTTGTAGTTTTTATTTTTCTCTGCATTTGTATGACATTTCAAAGGGAATTGCACATTTTAAATCTGTGTCCTACTGCAGCCTAATCTTAACCAGATTTCTCATGCCATCAATCTCGGATTCCCAGATTGAACTTCAGCGGACAAAACTAATACTACAACCAGCTAAAAGCAAGTCTAAATTGCGGCATAGGTATCCTAACGCGATTTTGGCGGATTTGATCAATATCATATTTCATTCAGGAATATGACAACAGTACATCGTGCCCTCTATCTCATTGAGCGCTTCGATCTTCTATCTAGTCTATTTCTGCTTTCACAAAGACATACTGTGCATGTCTCTCTTGTGCTGAATTTCAAGGGAAAAGTGGAGGTGCTTTCATTGGCTAGGAATTGAGTCCGCTATGTTCCCTCCCATGACGGCACAAGTGCTAATAAAACGTCACCTACGTGCAAGGTTACTCTGCACTAAACTTGACTGGGCACAAAAATAACACAAATAAGCCACCAATTTCGAGCAAAATGCATTGTCCAAGGATTTTTGTCTATTTGCAACATGAATGACTAGTTCTGTATATGTAAGTTCTTGTGTGGTTATTTGAAAGTAAAAAAGAAAAGAAAAAAGAAGGCAATAATAATAATGCGCCGAAAGCTCAAGGGCTTAAACCAAATGACTTTGTCTGAGTCATTGAAATAACAAAAAAAAACTTAGTGACTTGTTAAATACTACTAGACAAGAAAACCACCATGCAATGACAAGAAAAAGTTTATAGAAAATAATATAATCCCATGGGGCAACTATCTGCATTTAACTTGCATTGTAGGTCATTGACACAGCAGTGAAGTGAAGGCTTCGTCGACTCTGTATTTAGAACAGCCCCCAACTGGCAAAAGAAAATGTTTATTTAGTAGTTACTGTATCTTTTATTCTACATTTGTGCAATATTCATTGTTTAGTGATGAAATGATCATTTGATAAGAGTTGAATGATGAGATGGTTAAACAGAGAGGCAGCAGATACTGGTGGCAGGCCGATTTTCAATTAAACCAGCACCTTAATGTATTTTCACATAGGTTTTGGTTCTTGTGACACCACCGCCACCTGCTGGACAATTTAGATAGGTAAAGGCCTGTCAACAATAGTCACTGGTGTGATTTCAAATAGAAATCATCCATCATCAATTTAAATCAGCAAATTTATCAATGGCTTAATCAAAACACCCATGAGTTAAGAAATTTTAATTTTTTAATTTTAGTGTTGGGTTATTACTTGTCAGGTCATATGAAGTTTGCTTTTAGCCGTTTTGTTTATTAAAAAACAAAAACATCATTAAAGTCAATCTGCAGCATGAAAAATTTTAATTTAAGGGCAGAGCCTATTTATTTATTGATGTAAATCTATTTATGGATTGACTTGATTAATTATTCCACATCCATCCATCCATCAACTACCGCTTATCCGGGGTCGGGTCGCGGGGGCAACAGCTTTAGCAGGAAAGCCCAGACTTCCCTCTCCCCAGCCACTTCAGACAGCTCCTCCGACGGGATCCCAAGGCGTTCCCAGGCCAGCCGAGAGACGTAGTCTCTCTAGCGTGTCCTGGGTCATCCCCGGGGCCTCCCGCCGGTAGGACATGCCCAGAACACCTCCCCAGGGAGGCGTCCAGGAGGTATCTGAACCAGATGCCCGAGCCACCTCAACTGGTTCCTCTCAACGCGGCTTGACACAGAGTCCCTCCCGGATGATCGAGCTTCTCACCCTATCTCCAGGGGAGAGCCCGGATACCCTGCGGAGGAAACTCATTTCGGCTGCTTCTATCCGGGATCTTGTTCTTTCGGTCACGACCCACATCGTGACTATAGGTGAGGGCAAGAACGTAGATCAACCAGTAAATTGCCTTTTGGCTGAGCTCCTTCTTCACCACAACGGACCGATAAGCGTCCGCATCACTGCAGACGCTGCACCGATCCGCCTGTCGATCTCCCGCTCTAACCTACCCTCACTCGTGAACAAGACCCCAAAATACTTGAACTCCTCCACTTGGGGCAGGATCTCATCCCCGACCCGGAGAGGGCACTCCACCCTTTTCCGACTGAGGACCATGGTCTCGGATTTGGAGGTGCTGATCTTCATCCCAACCACTTCACACTCGGCTGCGAACTGCTCCAGTGAGAGCTGGAGATCACGGCTTGAAGAAGCCAGCAGCACCACATCATCTGCAAAAAGCAGAGATGCAATGTTGAGGCCACCAAACCGGACCCCCTCAACGCCTCGGCAACGCCTAGAAATTCTGTCCATAAAAGTTATGAACAGAATCTGTGACAAAAGGCAACCTTGGCGGAGTCGAACCCTCACAGGAAACAAATTTGACTTACTGCCGGCAATGCGGACCAAACTCTGACATCGGTCGTACAGGGACCGAATAGCCCGTATCAGGGGGCTCGGGACCCCATACTCCCGAAACACCCCCCACAGGACTCCCCGAGGGACACGGTCAAACGCCTTCTCCAAGTCCACAAAGCACATGTGGACTGGTTGGGCGATCTCCCACGCACCCTCGAGGACCCTGCCGAGGGTGTAGAGCTGGTCCACTGTTCCACGGCTGGGACGAAAACCACACTGCTCCTCCTGAATCAGAAATTCGACTTCCCGACGGACCCTCCTCTCTAGCACCCCTGAATAGACCTTACCTGGGAGGCTGAGGAGTGTGATCCCTTTAAAGTTGGAACACACCCTTCGGTCCCACTTCTTAAAAAGGGGGACCACTACCCCGATCTGCCAATCCAGAGGCACTGTCCCCGATGTCCACGCGATCAACCACGAAAGCCCCACAACATCCAGAGGACTTAGGAACTCCGGGCGGATCTCATCAGCCCTCCCAGCGAGGAGCTTTTCAACACCTCAGTGACTTCGACCCTAGAGATAGGGGAGCCCACCTCAGAGTCCCCAGACCCTGCTTCCTCAAGGGAAGGCGTGTCGGTGGAATTGAGGAGGTCTTCGAAGACAAATCTCATTGTCGGGGAAAACCATGACGTAATAATAAACAAAAAGATCACGCGGGACGATATATTTACCAGGAGAACAAAAGGGACACATTAAAACTGCATTTGGACGAATAAGAAACACGTGTAGTACCTGTACAGCGTTGTTTTAAAGCTGTAAAGTCGTGCTCCTCAACAAAATTGCTAATCAGCGCAGAGCAGCGCATCCATGAACCTGAGCACTTATGACACGTAAAAATAAAGCTGTATTCCTTTTTTTTTCTTCTTTCTTTAGAGCTCAGTATTGTTCATTCAATTTGACATCATCATTGCTCTCCTTTTTTTTTTTATTAAAAAAAAAAACAATTTTTTATATATATATATATATATATATATATATATATATATATATATATATATATATACTTCTTTTTTTGTATGTAGGTGAGTATGTGTATGTGCGTGTGTGCGTGCGTGTGTGCGTGCGTGCGAGGGTGTGTGTATTCATCAGTTCACCTAAAGCCTATTAAAAAAAAAATCCCATACTAACAATATAATATAATAATAAATTGACAAATGCAGAAACATCAATGTAAGTTATCACGATGTAGTGGCTCTCGCTAACAGACAGAATTAAGTAACCAGAATTAGGTTAAAAAATTCTATATACGTAGACCATGTTTCTATAAATTTTGATATTTGGTGTTTATTTGAGGCAGATATTTTTTCCATTAAAATGTGATTTACTGATAAAGCTGTATTCCTGAAGCGAAAACATGAAGAATTACAACAGTTTGATGACCTCTAAATATAGGTGTGTGTGTGTGTTTGTGTAAAAATAGTGGGCTTGAGGACCCGGGGGAACATTCTAGGGCAGACATGGGCAAACCCCGGCCCGCGGGCCAAATACGGCCCGTTATGCGTTTCAATCCGGCCCGCCGAACTTATCCAATAAGGCTAGAAAAATTTTTAAAAAAAATTAATTTATTTTTTATTTTTATTTATTATTTATTTTTTTATTTTTTATTATTATTATTATTTTGTTCAGCTCAGTGGCCGAGTGGTTAGAGTGTCCCCCCTGTGACTGGGAGGTCATGGGTTCAATTCCCGGCCGGGTCATACCAAAGACTATAAAAATGGGACCGCTTGACACTCAGCATTAAGGGTTGGAATTGGGAGGTTAGATCACCACATGATTCCCGAGCGCGGTGCTGTTGCTGCTCACCGCTCCCTCAGGGGATGGGTCAAATGCGGAGAACAAATTTCGCCCCACTTAGATGGGTGTGACAATCAGTGGATCTTATCTTATCTTATTGGATTTGGACATTTACAGCAGGAGACGGCAGGGTTTTGTGTTGAACACAGCAATAATGTCCTGATAGTCCAGAGAATCGGTCAATTCTTTTTTGAAAGAAAACAGGGACAAAGAGCTCAGTCTATCAGTCAACATTGTGGCACTGTTGCGTGTTTTGATCCTTTTGACAGCTGAAGATAGTCTTTCTACATGTTGTCATGGGTGAGGTGAGGAGCGCGCATGCAGGAGACTGTTGATATTGGTGAATACATCCCCGGGGCGTGTGTCGAGCACTTCTATGAGCGTTTCCTCGTTGGCTTTTGGCTTCTTTTTGAGCTGCTGCACAAACACCGTGTGCTATGCTGTTCTAGGGGCTCTGGGACCTGGGGAAAGGAAGGAGTGGCGCCCGTGAGATCCCACATTGATTGCTGCCGGTGCGCATGTGGCCACATAGCCACAGACACGAGGACGCCCAACATATTGCGCAAGAGAATCTAGACCCATACTACGCCTGTCGAGTAAGCTGCTCGAAGTAGCAGGGAATCCATCAAGACGGTAAGCATATAATAAAATTACCTGTCATAAGTTTACTACCCACTGATATGTCTCACATACAATTAAGGCTCCATTTCAGCCTCCCGGCACCTGCGCAACACTTCCAGTCTGGGAATAATATTACCTCAATAATATTGTTTGCTGCGTGAATCTGTTAAATAATTGTTTGCCCCTATACAAAGTAATTGCAGCCTACTATAGGTATATTTCTGCAAAGAATATGTAAGATTACATGTATTTTTGTAATATTTTGCGTGTTTAAATAAATCAGAGTTAAGATCGGTGAAGAGGTTTCCTTGCAAGGTTTTATTTCAGGAATTCCCGAAGACACAATGAGCTCACTCAAATGATGTGATTTCTCCAAGTGTGTCCTTACAGCGGACTCACAGCATCTTTATGCAATTTTCAAAAAGTGTTACAAGATACCACTCCCCCTCCCTTCCCTGAGAAAAGAGTAAGAGAAAAAGAAGGTAAGAGTTTGACAGCCCACATTTTAGTTCACTCCCAGCTTTTGGAGAATTGATGTGGACAGGATTAGCCCTTTAGACCTTAGACCTGATGACTGATGACCAGAAACTCTGACAGCACTTTTAAACATACACTAACCTTTAACATATTCTTATCCCAGGGAGGAGAAACAAAGAACAAAGAAACCATTTTCACATTCTTACTCACCAAGGTAAATTGAGTTAACATAGTTATATCTACATCTACACAGCTATAACTAAATTCAAAACAGTTATAATATAAAATGAAACAGTAAAATGTCAACAAATATCACGGCAAGACAAATTAATCGTGGCAAGATATGTGGAGTAAAAAAAACAGAAGGTGGCAAAATATACAGACAACTTAAATAACTGCAACACGGAAGAAGAACCCCATTAGCGAATTTATTAGGAAAACGGATGACAGAGAGGCATGGAGGGCCATGATCACTGATTTTTGTAGCAGACCCGGCACATGAAGAAATATACGCATATAACAGGGTTAAGTCAAGACACATACAATATACGATGCAAGTACACAGATCCTTCATTCATTCAGCGGTAGACAGGATTTTTGCACCATTTTAAGTCGATCCATAAATGAGGTCATATCAAGCTTCATTAATCACGGCTATTCTCACCAGCACACCTGTGCCTCTTAGCTTTGGCATTACTTGAATATCTTTGACCACAAACAGAGCAAGTAAAAGGCTCCTCTCCAGTGTGGGTTGTTGTGTGCCTTTGTAAGGTTTTTTTTTGAGTAAAACATTGACCACAAACGGAGCAAGCAAAAGGCTTCTCTCCAGTGTGGGTTCTTGTGTGCCTTTGTAAGACTCCTTTTTGAGTAAAACATTGACCACAAACCGAGCAAGCAAAAGGCTTCTCTCCAGTGTGGGTTCTTGTGTGCATTTTTAAGTCTCCTTTTTGAGTAAAACATTGACCACAAACGGAGCAAGCAAAAGGCTTCTCTCCAGTGTGGGTTCTTGTGTGCACTTTCAAGCTTGTTTTGTAAGAGAAACGTCGGCCACAAACTGAGCAGGCAAAAGGCTTCTCTCCAGTGTGGGTTCTTGTGTGCAGTTTTAAGGTTTCTTTTCTAGTAAAACACTGACCACAAACCGAACAAGCAAAAGGCTTCTCTCCAGTGTGGTTTCTTGTGTGCACTTTTAAGTCTCCTTTTTGAGTAAAACATTGACCACAAACGGAGCAAGCAAAACGCTTCTCTCCAGTGTGGGTTCTTGTGTGCACTTTCAAGCTTGTTTTGTAAGAGAAACGTCGACCACAAACTGAGCAGGGAAAGGGTTTTTCACCAGTGTGGCTAATCATATGTCTTCTCAAATGAAAGTTGCTGCCAAAAGTTTGTTTACATAGAGAACATTTCCAACATTTGCTGCCAGTGTGACATGTCACGTCACCGTCAGACTGTTCGTCATCAGTGCGAGGAGAGTGTGACGCGTCTTCAGCATCTGACATTAGAGCTAACCGGCTGTCTGCTTGTGATCCTCCACGGTGGTCCTCATCATCTTCAGTTGTTATCAGTTGTCTTGAGCTGCTGCTTGAAGGCTCCGCCCCTTTGTTGTTTTCATATAGACATTCATCTTTAGTCTTCAAATGGAAATCAGTCCCGGGCAACTCTGTGAACTCTTCCTCCTCTTTAATGTATAGTGGCAGCTGCTCCTCTTTATTTATGTTGGGAGGGTGTGGCTGCTCCTCTTCTTTAACCTGGAGAGGCTCCAGGTTGTCCTCCTCTTTCACGCCAGGGAAGTCTGACTCCTGCCGCTCAGGACAAAGATATATTTCACAGACGTCTGTGGGACACAAGAGACACAAGGTTTGGCAAATTCACTTTATTGTGAGGTTATGTATTTTATATTTAAGATTATCACATGGGCCACGTGAGCGCAGTAATAACAAAGCTGTGAAAACGTATGTGTGTGTGGAAATGTGTATGTATTGTTAGAAGACTCCTTTGTCTTCCGCGTGTATGTTGTTTTTCGGGTAGTGAGAATGTTGATTTTCTGAATACAGACTGGAGATCGGTGATTAGGTCCTTCGAAGGATTTATTTTACAGAATATTCCGGACACAAGCGAGCTCCCAGCAATGGTGGGAGTCTCTCGCAAGTGTCTCGATTACAGACACTTACAACCTTTTTATATTATCTTGAAGGGCTGTTCCATACAGTCCACCTGGAGTTCACCGGACATGAGATAAGACTTTAAACACATCATTGATTATAGACACTTGGCATAAATTGCAACATCACTCAAAGACACATCCACAGATACAAGTTCTACTGAGAAAATAAATAAATTAAAACAGTTATGACTAAATCTGGGCAGAAGACCCTCTTCAGTATGTACATGTATGTGTGTAGAAACAACAGATTTGCCTCAGCATGTTAAAAAAAAGCAATCGCTTAGTGCTGTGTACAAGTGACATAAAGACGTGAAAATTGAAAAAGCAGTTCCGAGAAATTCAATTCAGATCTGAGTAATGTACCAAAGCGACAGACAAAAACTTTAAATGTAAGATAACAACGTGGCCGGATGAAGATTCCTTTCAAAATAAAATAATACATTTTGTTGAAAAGTGTTGATTAAGCAAGCGACAAACCTGCTCTGTTCAACACAACACGAGGCTGCTTGCACACAGCGTCCAGCAGCTGACGTTGTCGCTCGTTCTCCTCCTGTGCTCCACAAAGCTCTTTTTCGCACGTCACGTTCGTTGCAGCACACATATTCACAATATCGGCGACACTCTATTTTCACACTTGGCGTCTGCTGAGCCAATGAGTCGCTAAAAAAACGCGTCTCCTTTTTTTGGTGGCTAGCAAGCTAAGCTAAGCAAACCTAAACAAAGCTAAGCAAAGCTAAGCTAAGCAAAACAGGGCCGAGAGATGTTGACGAGCACCGCCTGATACGAATGTAAGCAGACACGAAATGTAGCAATTATATTTGACTTCTCTAAAGTAGCGACGCACGCACAGTGTCGATGTTTAAGTCGATTCAGTCAGAAATCAAGAAGGATTATATAGCGAAGCGCGAAAGCGTGCGTGTGGAAGGTCTTAGTTGATTACTATATTAAGTGTAATCTTTGCGTGTTCAAAATAATTGCGATCTGATGAAAAAGCCTTCTTTGCAAAGAATTTATTTTAGGAGCTCCTAAAAGACACAAGATTTAATGCTTACATTCGAAGATGATGTTAAGCCTCGAGTCTGTCCATATGAAAACACACAGTCGCTTTATAGATGAAAAAAGCATACTCCTCCTCTGAGGCTGGACAAAGGGTTAGTAATTATAATAGACAGACAAGTGATTTACTGACTTGTTTACTTCTGTTCCCCGTCCAAGACGGAAATATATGATTAGACAGGTAATGCCATGAGACCTAGACTCCCTCAGCCCAACAGTGTTATCTACATGAGAACTTGAGAACTTTACTCCCATCACATTCCTATCTCACCAGCTGGCAGGGGGTGAAAAAGTTCCAATATACTTCACAACAACATCATCACAGTTATATTCATTACAATACAGTTATATTCCAATATATGTTTATAAGTAAATTCATAAACAGTAAAAATATAAATTGAAAATGTTAAATGTCTTTAGTCCCTCAATGAACAAATATATTTGTTCAAAATAAGACATTAAATCCCTTAGAAATAGTCTAGAGAAAAATTCCAGCCGGATCTTCATCTGATGTCGCCACCGCGGTCATAGCTTTAGAAGTTACAGATTCTACCATCATATAAGACGACTTGTTTTGTACATCTTGCTTTTCAATGGCTGTGGCAATAAGCCGCGTGCACAACGATCTCAAACAAGGAATACAGCAACAACCGCAAGTTGTCAAAAAAGCTGCAAATACGGATACAGAAATTAAAATTGATGAAACCAAATTTTTATATCTTCCAAAAGCATCCATCCAGTTATCCCAAATTGACGTATCGATACCGGACTGCTCTTTCATTTTTTTTATTAAGTGTTCGGAGTCCCTCAATGGCATTGGTTAAACTTCCATCCGGTGCAGTATTATTAGGAATAAAAGTACAACATTGTTCTCCGAACATTGAACAAACACCACCCCTTTCTGCAAGTAACATATCAAGGGCTATACGATTCTGAAATGTCATTAAAGATGTGGCTGACAACTGGCCGTGTACTGCTTCGAAACCTGATTGAGTCCAATTTCCTAGTCTTTGAACATTGTAATGTACATAATTAATCCTATCTACATTTTTGTTAATGGTACACCACCAGCAAATCAAAGATTCAAAACCTGAAGCCACCTGGTCCGCAATCTTATACTCATCTGGGACCCCGCGTGGCACTCCAATCGCATCTATGTACGTGGGAACATTTTGATCCTGCCAAGTGGATCTTTTGGCCCTCTGAAAAGAATGAGAAAAATTTGGTTGCCAAGTATTAACAATTTGCAGAAGGTTATCAACCGATGTAGGGAAAATATCTACTGGCAGAAGGAGGGTGATGAGAGCACAATATCCCTTCATATTCAGAGGTAATTTATCAAATATTCGGCTGTCTCCACACCACCACCAGATGTCAGCTCTGGATTGAGGCTGGAATTTACGACCCACATCTGTTGCCGAAATGCAGTGAGTGGTGTGGTTCAGTTTCCCCAATTGTTTCCCAGTACCTGACATTTTAATACATGAAAAATCACCCTCCGCCACTTCATTTGAAAAAATAGGTTTAGTAATTTGCCAATCAACCAGTGGATAAACTTTATCCCATTTAGAGCATTTATCATTGGGGACAGTTTTATTCATCAGTTCCATTACACATTTATCCTCTATTTTAGCAGGAATTACCCTCAATAAAGGTCTTGGGCCCACACATACGAAGCAATCTTCTCCGGAAGCCTGTGCTGCTGCATTTGCTAACAGTAGCCAATTATTACTGCCACCAGACAGGCCCTTTGTTACCCGAAACCATTCACTTACTCCATCAATTTGGAAACTAAAGCTTCCACCCCAGACTCCATTGTGTATTTAGTCATTTTAGGTTGTTCTGTCTTACTCATAGTTTTATCAATGCAAATTAAAATTGGAAAATAGGGATCAGTTCCAGAGAACCATGCCCACAGCAGCGTTGAACCAGAAACAGCCGGCCTTGTAGATGAGAGATGAAACCAAGTATCCCCTTTTCGATACAAGCGCACCGCACAGGATGTACGCTCCTTGACCTTAAATGGACCTAACCAACGAGGACAAGACCATTTCCGTTTAGTTACTTTCAACCACACATATTCACAATCATTTATTTTTGAAGGAACATCTGTCTGGTTATCTGTTAGTTTGGAGAATGTAGACACTATCTCCCTAATTACTGGGGGCCTCTCAACGTATGACTCCCCCAGCGGAACATTGGGGGTGGGAAACGGCCTGTTTTTATGACCCTCAAAAGGAGTCCAGCTTTTTTATATCTTATGAAGTTTTTGTTTTTTCAAATGGGTTCGTCTGATCCAATATTCCTAAGAAGCCCTTATGATAGTAGATAATGATTAATCAAATATTTTACCATGATATTTATTGTTGTAGATTTAGCATAAATGTGCTTTTCAAATTTCTGTATTTTTTACGCTGGTTTTTATTATAGCAGTGTAAATCGTTTAAAAACAACATCATCTTAACCCAAACTGCTCATGTCCGGCCGGGCCATAAACAGTCTAAGAAGAGATTTATATATATATTTATACCTTTAATAAACACTGCAGTCCTGCAGTTCATTTTTACAACTTGTCTCATAAAATAATGTCCACCAGGTGTCCCAATGTTCCTTCCACACCTAAATGGCAAATTCCATGGGCTCTAGAAATGATATTTTTCAATTGTTTCTGAAATTGAATATACTTACCTTATTTTCACAATGAGTTGTCTTTGCCAGCACTTACTTTTCCTCCCATGGTCAAAATCCGATCACCTCAATTCTCCACCTGTGAATTCATTCACTCACATACTGTAGAAGTATCACATTCAGACTGACTTATAGTCCTACATTTATTTAATTCAACATGACTTGTTTGTGTGCATACTTTCTTTGTGACACACACAGACAGACCAGTAACTGACTTCCTCATCTGATAAAGATCAATTTTGATCATTTTAGACCTGAATGTGAGCACTGCAGCTGCTTACAAATTGCTGCTTCAAAGAGGAAAAAAAACAAAACAGACACCTTGTGTCCTGTTGATAAGAAAAAACAAATTGGGGCAATTTGGCCAAAACCAAGACTACAGGAGCAGATTCTGCTTAGCTTGCAACAACAATTCATAAAAACAAAACCTTGAGGCGCAAATTTGAATCCTGTCCAGGCAACACAGAGTGAGGAAAAAACAAACTAACTGTAAAGTAAGATAAAAGATCAGAATATCTACTTCAAATAAACCAAAAAGTAATCTTAAAATGCTAATTATCCTCCCCTCTTCTACAGAGTAGCGGGGCTTGTAAAACACAGTAGGCAACTTTGCAGATCATGACCCAATTAAAAAATCACAGTGCTGCGACCTTAATCAAAAATTAAAAATTTAACCAGCAAATTCGCCGTAAGTGTTCCACATCTGAGTCCAATCTAGAAGCTAAAATTTAAAAGGAAAATGGGCAAAAAATTAGAAGACCAAATTCAACAAGCATCAAACAACGGAAAATATAGTATTAAAGATTAGAATAAATTTTATACTACCCTAATTCACATAAGCCGTTCTCAATTTCCGAAACTGCGTTGCTATAGATCACATCTCCTTTTCCAACACAGTACAGAGTGCAAACCGTACCCAAACAGACCAAAACATGACTCAAAGAGCCAATCTCAGATGACTCGAGAACTTTGAGTCAACAACTGAAGTTCATATTCCTTCCTGTCCTTGTAGATAGCAGTTTATGCAGGGCAAAGTTCAAAGCAGGCCTTAGCTGTCACTGGAGACCCCTGACAGTTTCATCAGGACGGCTGTGATGAGAGTTTGAGATGTCTGCTCAAAGAGTTGATGGACATTTTGCTCAGATAAATCATAAGAGTCATTGAACAGTCACAGGGCGAGCGGATTTACAGTATACCATCCTTTTCGCAGTCCGTGTGATCACTTCCCCCCGAAAGTGACCATTGTTCAGTTCGCCGTTCACTCTGTGCACCAAGCAGAGCAGTAGCCATATTCCCAACAGCCAGGTTATTCCAGCACGTTGGAGACACCCAAGAACAACACCTCTCGTCAAAGATTGAACCTGCCTGAAACACTTATACACTCGGAACAGAGGGAGATGAGATCATAGCAAGAGATCCTATCTGCTTGCCAAAGCGGCCTGGAACGGAGTATCATCGTCACGTGAAACCTACGGCAACTCCAGCTGGACAAATCTCATTGTCGGGGAAAACCATGATGTAATAATAAACAAAAAGATCCCGCAGAACGATATATTTACCAGGAGAACAAAAGGGACACATTAAAACTGCATTTGGACGAATAAGAAGCACGTGTAGTACCTGTACAGCGTTGTTTTAAAGCTGTAAAGTCGTGCTCCTCAACAAAATTGCTAATCAGCGCAGAGCAGCGCATCCACGAACCTGAGCACTTATGATACGTAAAAATAAAGCTGTATTCCTGAAGCGAAAACATGAAGAGTTACAACAGTTTGATGACCTCTAAATATAAGTGTGTGTGTGTTTGTGTAAAATAGTGGGCTTGAGGACCAGGGGGAACATTCTAGGGCAGGGGTGGCCAAGTTCGGTCCTCGAGAGCCACTATCCTGCCTATTTTCCATGTTTCTCTCCACTAACACATCTGATTCATGATCAGGATCGTTATCAGGCTTCTGCAAAGCGTGCTGATAAGCTGGACATTAGAATCAGCTGCGCTGAAGGAGGGATACATGGAAAACAGGCTGGATAGTGGCTCTCGAGGACCGAACTTGGCCACCCCTGTTCTAGGGGCTCTGGGACCTGAGGAAAGGAAGGAGTGGCGCCCGTGAGATCCCACATTGATTGCTGCAGGTGTGCATGTGGCCACATAGCCACAGACACGAGGACGCCCAACATATTGCACAAGAGAATCTAGACCCATACTACGCCTGTCGAGTAAGCTGCTCGAAGTAGCAGGGAATCCGTCAAGACGGTAAAGCATACTGTATAATAAAATTACCTGTCATAAGTTTACTACCCGCTAATATCTCTCACATACAATTAGGGCTCCATTTCAGCCTACCGGCACCTGCGCAACACCCCAGAAGCAAGGTAGCATTTGGGAGGGAGCATTTGGACGAATAAGAAACACGTGTAGTACCTGTACACAGGTAGGAGTGCCCAATCAGGAGATCTGTGTCACTGTTGAGCCCCCTGACTAGATGTATTTAATTGGCCTTTTACTTATTTACTCTTTTTAGCAAATTATAACTTGTATCTATTTTTTAAAAGGTTTAATCGGGCAAAGTGCAATATAGATGTGGCCGGCATCCAGTCTGGCTCTAACAGCTTAGTGGCTGCCGTGAAGAAATATTATTGTTTGCTGTGTGAATCATTTAAAAAAATTGCTTGCCCCTATACAAAGTAATTGCAGCCTACAATAGGTATATTTCTGCAAAGAATATTATGGCAAGACAAATTAAACATGGCAAGTTATGTGGAGCAAAAAAACAAAAGGCGGCAAAATATACAGACAACTTAAATAACTTTGCAACACGGAAGAAGAACCCCATTAGCGAATTTATTAGGGAAACGGATGAGAGAGGCATGGAGGGCCATGATCACTGATGTCTGTAGCAGACCCGGCACATGAAGAAGAAATGTACGCACATAACAGGGTTAAGTCAAAACACATACAATATGCAACGCAAGTACACAGATCCTTCGTTCATTCAGCGGTAGACAGGATTTCTGCACCATTTTAAGTCGATCCATAAATGAGTTCATATCAAGCTTCATTAATCACGGCTATTCTCACCAGCACACCTGTGCCTCTTAACTTTGGCATTACTTGAATATATTTGACCACAAACGGAGCAGGCAAAAGGCTTCTCTCCAGTGTGGGTTCTCGTGTGCATTTGTAAGTTTCTTTTTTCAGTAAAACATTGACCACAAACAGAGCAAGCAAAAGGCTTCTCTCCAGTGTGGGTTCTTGTGTGCACTTTTAAGCTTATTTTGTAAGAGAAACGTCGGCCACAAACAGAGCAGGCAAAAGGCTTCTCTCCAGTGTGGGTTCTTGTGTGCCTTTGTAAGTGTCCTTTTGTAGTAAAACATTGACCACAAACCGAGCAAGCAAAAGGCTTCTCTCCAGTGTGGATTCTTGTGTGCTCTTTTAAGGTTTCGTTTCTAGTAAAACACTGACTACAAACAGAGCAGGCAAAAGGCTTCTCTCCAGTGTGGGTCCTTGTGTGTTTGTTTAAGTCTCCCTTGTAAGCAAACTTGTGACCACAAACTGAGCAGACAAAAGGCTTCTCTCCAGTGTGGGTTCTTGTGTGCCTTTGTAAGTTTCTTTTTTCAGCAAAACATTGACCACAAACGGAGCAAGCAGAAGGCTTCTCTCCAGTGTGGGTTCTTGTGTGCCTTTGTAAGTTTCTTTTTTCAGCAAAACATTGACCACAAACCGAGCAAGCAAAAGGCTTCTCTCCAGTGTGGGTTCTTGTGTGCACTTTTAAGATTTCGTTTCTAGTAAAACACTGACCACAAACAGAGCAGGCAAAAGGCTTCTCTGCAGTGTGGGTTCTTGTGTGCCTTTGTAAGTGTCCTTTTCTAGTAAAACATTGACCACAAACAGAGCAAGCAAAATGTACCTCTCCAGTGTGGGTTCTTGTGTGCCTTTGTAAGTTTCTTTTTTGAGTAAAACATTGACCACAAACGGAGCAGGCAAAAGGCTTCTCTCCAGTGTGGGTTATTGTGTGCCTTTGTAAGTCTCCTTTTTGAGTAAAACATTGACCACAAACCGAGCAAGCAAAAGGCTTCTCTCCAGTGTGGGTTCTTGTGTGCTTGTTTAAGTCTCCCTTGTAAGCAAACTTGTGACCACAAACAGAGCAGGCAAAAGGCTTCTCTCCAGTGTGGGTTCTTGTGTGCACTTTCCAGTTTTTTTTGTAAGAGAAACGTCGGCCACAAACTGAGCAGGGAAAAGGTTTTTCACCAGTGTGGCTAATCATATGTCTTCTCAAATGAAGGTTGCTGCCAAAAGTTTGTTTACATAGAGAACATTTGCAACATTTGCTGCCAGTGTGACATGTCACGTCACCGTCAGACTGTTCGTCATCAGTGCGAGGAGAGTGTGACGCGTCTTCAGTATCTGACATTAGAGCTAACCGGCTGTCTGCTTGTGATCCTCCACGGTGGTCCTCATCATCTTCAGTTGTTATCAGTTGTCTTGAGCTGCTGCTTAAAGGCTCCGCCCCTTTGTTGTTTTCATATAGACATTCATCTTTAGTCATCAAATGGAAATCAGTCCAGGGCAACTCTGTGAACTCCTCCTCCTCCTCTTTGATGTATAGCTGCTCCTCTTTATTTTTGTTGGGAGGGTGTGGCTGCTCCTCTTCTTTAACCTGGAGAGGCTCCAGGTTGTCCTCCTCTTTCACGCCAGCGAAGTCTGACTCATGCCGCTCAGGACAAAGATACATTTCACAGACGTCTGCGGGACACAAGAGACACAAGGTTTGGTAAATGCGCTTTACATAACATAACCGTTATGTATTTTATATTTAAGATTATCACATGGGCCACGCGAGCGCAATAATAACAAAGCCGGGAAAACGTACATGTGTATATGTGTATGTATGTGCGTGTGTAGAAACAACAGATTTGCCTCAGCTAGTAAAAAAAAAAAAAAGAGCAATTGCTTAGTGCTGTGTACAAGTGACACAGCGATGGGAAAATTGAAAAAGCAGTTCTGAGAAATTCAATTAAGATCTGAGTAATGTAACAAAGCGACAGACAAAAACTGTAGACGTAAGGTAACAAAGTGGCCGGATGAAGATTCCTTTCAAAATAAAATAATACATATTGTTGAAAAGTGTTGATTAAGCAAGCGACAAACCTGCTCTGTTCAACACAACACGAGGCTGCTTGCACACAGCGTCCAGCAGCTGACGTTGTCGCTCGTTCTCCTCCTGTGCTCCACAAAGCTCTTTTTCGCACGTCACGTTCGTTGCAGCACACATATTCACGATATCGGCGACACTCTCTTTTCACACTTGGCGTCTGCTGAGCCAATGAGTCGCTAAAAAACCGCGTCTCTTTTTTTTTGGTGGCTAGCAAGCTAAGCATAGCTAAGCAAAGCTAAGCTAAGCTAAGCAAAACAGGGCCGAGAGATGTTGACGAGCACCGCCTGATACGAATGTAAGCAGACACGAAATGTAGCAATTATTTTTGACTTCTCTAAAGTAGCGACGCACGCACAGTGTCGATGTTTAAGTCTATTCAGTCAGAAATCAAGAAGGATTATATAGCGAAGCGCGAAAGCGTGCGTGTCGACGCCAAAGCGGCCCGGAACGGAGTATCATCGTCACGTGAAACCTACGGCAATTCCAGCTGGACAAATCTCATTGTCGGGGAAAACCATGATGTAATAATAAACAAAAAGATCATGCGGAACGATATTTACTTTGGCATCAAAATTAAGTGACATGGAGATGGAAAAAAAAAGAGTGAAATATGTTTCTTTCCCATCCTAATGATTATTAGGATGATCCTTATAATACATTTCCAAGTGAAAATATTACCAAACTAGGTCCTGCATTGTCATTTTCACTCAGAAATACAAACCGAAATGTAGTTAAAGGTTGTCACATGCAAGCATGCAATGGACTACTTTCTTATCCTAACAGTTTTCTCATCCTAATGAGAAGCATACTTAAATATTTTTTTCCCAGGTCACTTTATGGTGTCATTAAAATATATGTTTGGTATATAATTTAAAAAAAAAATTTTTATGATATATTTAAAAAATATATACATACACATTTATATGACTGCATATTAGGGCCACGTTTAAATATGTTTTTTAAGAGGTTATATTCCGAGAAAAAACTAAAAAAAATTATGAGGAAAAAAACATGTATATTTGCAACATTATAAAGTTGTAAATTAGCAAGAAAAAAAAACTCACAAATTAATGAGGCAGTTAAGCAAGAAAAAAACATGTATAATTGCAACATTATAAAGTGGCAAATTTTTGAGAAAAAAATTTCATAAAATGATGAGAAATAAACTCACAAATTTTGCAAGAAAAAAACTAGTACTTTTTGCATCATTATAAAGTTGCATATTTGTAACATTATAAATAGGGGAAATTGTGAGAAAAAACGTCTTCTTTTTTTTTAAATCTTGCAGATTTGCGAGAAAATTTTTTTGTATATTTGCAACCTTATAAATGGGCAATTTTGTCAGAAAAACTAACCAATTAACCTGAGAAAAACTCGCAAATTGAATGAATGAGTATTGTGTATATTGTTGTATACCCTCCATCCCGCCTCCCATCCCCACCTCCCGTGTCTCTCTCTCTCTCTCTCTCTCTCCCTCTCTCTCGCAGTGGGCGAGTCTGGGATGACACTGTTTGACTGCGCTCTAGCTGTAATCTGACATGGCTAATCTCATCGCTCAGTCTCCTCAGACTAGTAAACTACCAGGTACTCTCCAGCCAATTAGGGGCCCATATGCAGGCCAGGTCAAAGCTACACAGTCATCCCCGCTGGAAAAGCTCAGCAATGGCTCAGGCTGTCTGAGGCCACAAAGATCTGCTTCCGTAACAGTCCATCTGCTTTTGGCTCGGCCTGGTCCACTTTCATCCCGACCGCCAATTAAAGCACCGTTTGCCATAGTGGCATCCATAATGATCTTAAATGACTAACTGAATGACTACCTTTTTCTTTCCTTGAAATTGAACATGTTTGCTGACATTATTCATACCTGGGGGAGAATAAATTAAAAAAAAATCTAATATATAGTCAGAAGCCTTGTTACATCATATTTTATCATCAAGCCAGTCTCACTTAATCACTTTAGCCAAATTAGTTTGAAATTAGCCCTCTTGCTAACTCCCCGTCTAATGTTTTTCTCTTCCTTCCCACCCCTTTTCTCCCCAGTCGTTTTCACAGCTTTGTGGATTAGACAGATTACATGTCTGGATCTCAGTTTTTGTTGTGTTTTGCTGGACTTCAGGGCGAGGCAATAATCTCCGATACCCACCCACCCGACATGTTGTTTTCTCGCCCGCTCTCCTCTTTGACTTTGTCCCACATTCTGCAAACGTTAGTACTCTAAATTGTTCAAAGTCGGGTGGGATAGCTAGCTCACCAGCAACAAGCGCTATCAAAAACAAGAGCAGAAAGTTGTCTAAACGTTGAGAAAAAGGAAGTGCTTAGACAAGCTAAAGAAAGTACACGGACAGCATACCCAGCAAACATGTACAGTTGGGGCCCATATGGGCGCTACTTGGTCCAGTTGGGTTATGGCTTGGAGTGGGCTTTGTTGTTGGGCCCGACATGGGCAGTAAAAACCATAGGAGCTTAAATGACTAACTGAATGACTACCTTTTTCTTTCCTTGAAATTTAACATGTTTGCTGACATTATTCATACCTGGGGGAGAATTAGTTAAAAAAATATTTTAAAAAAATATATATTTTGCCACCTCAACAAGTACAGATGGGGCCCATTCACCAGCCATTCCAAACCCACGTGGTTTTTAGCTAGGGCCAATACGATGTCCACCTTTAAACCAATGTACGTTTTAGCTAGGACCCATGTGAGGCCCACGTAGAACCCATCTGATCCTTGGCCAAAACTAACTGGGACCCAACTGGGCAGCCCAGATGGGATCCATTCACCAGCCCATATCCAACCCACATGGGGCCCACATGAGTGTCTTGACAGGGTGGGCTATTACCCTCAATCTCATAATGCTAAAAAAAAAAATCTTGCTGTAGCTTTTAAGAAAGTTTGAAATCTTTGAAGACCACATACAAAATGAAGACAGACAAACCACACACACACACACACACACACACACACACACACACACACAAAGCCAAAGAGCCATGTGAGTATCATCAGTTTTGGTATCCACTGTGTTAGCATCCAACTTTTGGGGCGCTGTAACTAAAAGCTAAATAGCAAAGAATGATTTTAGCTAGCACTTAAACATTTGTATCATTCTTTAAAAAGTCACAGCAAAAGCTTTTTTCCATGATGTAAACTGAAGAAATGCTCACTGAATCATCAGATTTTGCATAACTTTTATCTATGTGTAATTTTGACAGCATCCTGTCCAGCACAATCATTGTCGTTGGTATGCCAGTTCCAGGCAAACGCAATACAATACGCCATTTGTCTTCACCGTGTAAAGGAAGCATTTGCATTGCGGAAATATCCGAAACGCCCGAATGTTTGGAATAGTCATAGCCTACTGCCAGCTTTTTTGTTCCTCTCCCTTCAGTCAAACATTTCTGTTCTTATAAATGTTCGTACTTAACCTATCATCTTCCAGGCCAATTGTTACTCTTCCTATTCTTTTTATGTTGGTTTAATGATCGTTCATAACACTGCCAGTTTGGTAATGATTGGAAAATTACTTAACTGGTTAGTCAAGAGTGAGCTCATTCGTTCGTCAGGCAAAATGACTCTGCGTTTTCAATCATTGTCAACGCCACAACACGATCTTAAGTGCTACCTTTGCCACTCTATATAGGTCATAGGTCGTAAAGTAAAGTATTGTATTGATGCACATTGTTTTCATCCTTAATGTAGCTTTTTTTCTTTGTTTGTAGTTTTTATTTTTCTCTGCATTTGTATGACATTTCAAAGGGAATTGCACATTTTAAGTCTGTGTCCTACTGCAGCCTAATCTTAACCAGATTTCTCATGCCATCAATCTCGGATTCCCAGATTGAACTTCAGCGGACAAAACTAATACTACAACCAGCTAAAAGCAAGTCTAAATTGCGGCATGGGTATCCTAACGCGATTTTGGCGGATTTGATCAATATCATATTTCATTCAGGAATATGACAACAGTACATCGTGCCCTCTATCTCATTGAGCGCTTCGATCTTCTATCTAGCCACCAAATTCGAGCAAAATGCATTGTCCAAGGATTTTTGTCTATTTGCAACATGAATGACTAGTTCTGTATATGCAAGTTCTTGTGTGGTTATTTGAAAGTAAAAAAGAAAAAGAAAAAAGAAGGCAATAATAATAATGCGCCGAAAGCTCAATGGCTTAAACCAAATGACTTTGTCTGAGTCATTGAAATAACAAAAAAAAACTTAGTGACTTGTTAAATACTACTAGACAAGAAAACCACCATGCAATGACAAGAAAAAGTTTATAGAAAATAATATAATCCAATGAGGCAACTATCTGCATTTAACTTGCATTGTAGGTCAATGACACAGCAGTGAAGTGAAGGCTTAGTCGACTCTGTATTTAGAACAGCCCCCTACTGGCAATAGAAAATGTTTATTTAGTAGTTACTGTATCTTTTATTCTACATTTGTGCAATATTTATTGTTTAGTGATGAAATGATCATTTGATAAGAGTTGAATGATGAGATGGTTAAACAGAGAGGCAGCAGATACTGGTGACAGGCCGATTTTCAATTAAACCAGCACCTTAATGTATTTTCACATAGGTTTTGGTTCTTGTGACACCACCGCCACCTGCTGGACAATTTAGATAGGTAAAGGCCTGTCAACAATAGTCACTGGTGTGATTTCAAATAGAAATCATCCATCATCAATTTAAATCAGCAAATTTATCAATGGCTTAATCAAAACACCCATGAGTTAAGAAATTTTAATTTTTTAATTTTAGTGTTGGGTTATTACTTGTCAGGTCATATGAAGTTTGCTTTTAGCCGTTTTGTTTATTAAAAAACAAAAACATCATTAAAGTCAATCTGCAGCATGAAAAATTTTAATTTAAGGGCAGAGACTATTTATTTATTGATGTAAATCTATTTATGGATTGACTTGATTAATTATTCCACATCCATCCATCCATCAACTACCGCTTATCCGGGGTCGGGTCGCGGGGGGCAACAGCTTTAGCAGGGAAGCCCAGACTTCCCTCTCCCCAGCCACTTCAGACAGCTCCTCCGATGGGATCCCAAGGTGTTCCCAGGCCAGCCGAGAGACGTAGTCTCTCTAGCGTGTCCTGGGTCATCCCCAGGGCCTCCCGCCGGTAGGACATGCCCAGAACACCTCCCCAGGGAGGCGTCCAGGAGGTATCTGAACCAGATGCCCGAGCCACCTCAACTGGTTCCTCTCAACGCGGCTTGACACAGAGTCCCTCCCGGATGATCGAGCTTCTCACCCTATCTCCAGGGGAGAGCCCGGATACCCTGCGGAGGAAACTCATTTCGGCTGCTTCTATCCGGGATCTTGTTCTTTCGGTCACGACCCACATCGTGACCATAGGTGAGGGCAGGAACGTAGATCAACCGGTAAATTGTCTTTTGGCTGAGCTCCTTCTTCACCACAACGGACCGATAAGCGTCCGCATCACTGCAGACGCTGCACCGATCCGCCTGTCGATCTCCCGCTCTAACCTACCCTCACTCGTGAACAAGACTCCAAAATACTTGAACTCCTCCACTTGGGGCAGGATCTCATCCCCGACCCGGAGAGGGCACTCCACCCTTTTCCGACTGAGGGCCATGGTCTCGGATTTGGAGGTGCTGATCTTCATCCCAACCGCTTCACACTCGGCTGCGAACCGCTCCAGTGAGAGCTGGAGATCACGGCTTGAAGAAGCCAGCAGCACCACATCATCTGCAAAAAGCAGAGATGCAATGTTGAGGCCACCAAACCGGACCCCCTCAACGCCTCGGCAACGCCTAGAAATTCTGTCCATAAAAGTTATGAACAGAATCGGTGACAAAAGGCAACCTTGGCGGAGTCGAACCCTCACAGGAAACAAATTTGACTTACTGCCGGCAATGCGGACCAAACTCTGACATCGGTCGTACAGGGACCGAAGAGCCTGTATCAGGGGGCTCGGGACCCCATACTCCCGAAACACCCCCCACAGGACTCCCCGAGGGACACGGTCAAACGCCTTCTCCAAGTCCACAAAGCACATGTGGACTGGTTGGGCGAACTCCCACGCACCCTCGAGGACCCTGCCGAGGGTGTAGAGCTAGTCCACTGTTCCACGGCTGGGACGAAAACCACACTGCTCCTCCTGAATCAGAAATTCGACTTCCCGACGGACCCTCCTCTCTAGCACCCCTGAATAGACCTTACCTGGGAGGCTGAGGAGTGTGATCCCTTTATAGTTGGAACACACCCTCCGGTCCCACTTCTTAAAAAGGAGGGCCACCACCCCGATCTGCCAATCCAGAGGCACTGTCCCCGATGTCCACGCGATGTTGTCAACCACGAAAGCCTTAGGAACTCTGGGCGGATCTCATCAGCCCTCCCAGCGAGGAGGTTTTCAACACCTCAGTGACTTCGACCCTAGAGATAGGGGAGCCCACCTCAGAGTCCCCAGACCCTGCTTCCTCAAGGGAAGGCGTGTCGGTGGAATTGAGGAGGTCTTCGAAGACAAATCTCATTGTCTGGGAAAACCATGACGTAATAATAAACAAAAAGATCACGCGGGACGATATATTTACCAGGAGAACAAAAGGGACACATTAAAACTGCATTTGGACGAATAAGAAACACGTGTAGTACCTGTACAGCGTAGTTTTAAAGCTGTAAAGTCGTGCTCCTCAACAAAATTGCTAATCAGCGCAGAGCAGCGCATCCACGAACCTGAGCACTTATGACACGTAAAAATAAAGCTGTATTCCTTTTTTTTTCTTTCTTTAGAGCTCAGTATTGTTCATTCGATTTGACATCATCATTGCTCTCCTTTTTTTTTTAATTAAAAAAAACAATTTATATATATATATATATATATATATATATATATATATATATATATATATATATATATATATATACTTCTTTTTTTTGTATGTAGGTGAGTATGTGTATGTGCGTGTGTGTGCGTGCGTGCGTGCGAGGGTGTGTGTATTCATCAGTACACCTAAAGCCTATTGAAAAAAAAATCCCATACTAATAATATAATATAATAATAAATTGCCAAATGCAGAAACATCAATGTAAGTTATCACGATGTAGTGGCTCTCGCTAACAGACAGAATTAAGTAACCAGAATTAGGTTAAAAAATTCTATATACGTAGACCATGTTTCTATAAATTTTGATATTTGGTGTTTATTTGAGGCAGATATTTTTTCCATTAAAATGTGATTTACTGATAAAGCTGTATTCCTGAAGCGAAAACATGAAGAGTTACAACAGTTTGATGACCTCTAAATATAGGTAGACCCGGGGGAACATTCTAGGGGCTCTGGGACCTGGGGAAAGGAAGGAGTGGTGCCCGTGAGATCCCACATTGGTTGCTGCAGGTGCGCATGTGGCCACATAGCCACAGACAGTCAGACACGAGGACACCCAACATATTGCACAAGAGAATCTAGACCCATACTACGCCTGTCGAGTAAGCTGCTCGAAGTAGCAGGGAATCCGTCAAGACGGTAAGCATATAATAAAATTACCTGTCATAAGTTTACTACCCGCTGATATCTCTCACATACAATAAGGGCTCCATTTCAGCCTCCCGGCACCTGTGCAACACCCCGGAAGCAAGGTAGCATTTGGGAGGGAGCATTGTCCAAAAGGTATGACCTGTTTACTTAATTGAATACAATTCTCCTATCAAGAGTCTTTTATCTATATTTACCTTCATTATTATTATTTAAGTATTATAATAATGGGATAAGCGGTAGAAGATGGATGGATGCATTCATTCAGTTACACAATGCAAGAAACAATGTTTGTCTTTGTAGGAGGGCCCAACCAGGAGCTCTGTGCCACTGTTTATCCCTGTGAAGTTGCTTAAAACAGTAGTCTTAACATTATGTGTATTTTAAAGAATATCCTGTATATATTTTTATGTTTTATATTATCAACTGTCGTTTAGAGGCGCTGCTCAACTTTCTCTAATGTTTTGTATTTTTCTATGACGTATGAAAACAGAAACTTAACCATGTTTTGTATGAAACGAAACTTAACTGTAATAAAAGCGACGAGGTGGCCGGGGGAGGGGAGAGAGTCGGAAGGAGCCGAGCGTGAGTTAAGGTCTTGCGTCTCCTCTCCTCTCCCAGCCGCGGTTGCAATAAAACAAAGCAACAGCTTCTGCCTCCTTTTTCCTTGGTGCACGGTCAGTAACTAAGGGGATCTGTAATATCAGACCCAACATTTAATTGGTGCCGAAACCTGGGACCTGCATCTGGACGGACGACCGCCGCCGAACCGAGGACACCGAGAATCTGTCGACAGCGTCTCCCCTTGCGTGACGGGTTTCGTCGCTCCGGCCACGGCCGTTCGCCCGGACACCGGGTCCTGCGAACCAGACCGGCACCGAGGACGAACAGGTATTATGCTGTTTAATTATCACGATTTACACAGAAGTTTGAAAAAGGAACACTAAATATACTGAAGAAGTAAGAGAAAAATAGAAAAGTGGGGAGTAAAAGAAAAGCGCTTGGGCGTTTGCCCGTGAAGAAGAAGAAAAAAAAAACCATGGTATATATGATCCGGGCATCAAAGGGATCACGGTTTTATTAGATGAGATCCAAAATACTTTTATTGACTAGTTTTTAACTTGTTAAAAAAAAGTGTAGTTTTCGGGTGCCCGGGTAGAGGAAATTAAACGTTGCCGTAAATACGTAACAATTTACACCTCCCCACTCATTGTTTACCAAAATATCTGTGTTCAAAATATAACTAAGATTTATCAGGTCAGAACAGAACTGACTGCGATTAAAAATAATCGCCTAAAACACAAATCATGGTTTTAAATTAGAAAGTGGTGCACCACAGAAAAGACTAAGTGTGTGTGTTTGTGTGTGAGTTTTTGTGTGTGTGTGCGTGTGTGTGTGTGTGTGTGTGTGTGAGTGTGGGTGTGTACTTTATGTGTGTTTATGAGATAAGGTTAGAAGGGAGTAACTGCTGCCCGCTCGGGAGTAGAAACAATGGGCCAGTCATTGAGAAAAGAAATAGAACAACACCAGGATGTTAAGTTTATTGCAAGCTTTGACGCTAATGCGTGCAAGTATCTGGAATCCTGGGTGACCAAGTATGATTTTAACCCGTCTTTGAGAGATGTCAGGAATAAAGAGGAAGTTAAGAAAAGTTTAGTGGAGAAAAGAGCAAAGAAGATTAAAAAGGGAAAGAATGTAGAAAAATTGGAAGCACAACTACGTGCTGTTGAAGTGTGGATAAAACAGTGTAAAATGAGGGCAGAAAGCATTTTGGAAAGTGAAGAAAGAAAAAAGGAAAAGACAGAAAGAAAAATGTACCAGATGAAGATAAGACCAACGGAAGAAACCGGCGCCAGACGAAGAGACAACGGAAATGCACCGGCTGAAGTGCGACAGCAAAATGATCCAGAAGAGGAAGTAAACGTCAACCAACAGCGGGAACCGCCTACCCCGTCTACCTCCTCCCCAAATTCCACCTCCACGAGTTTTGGGGACGGAGCCTCCCCTCCTATTGGAAGCCGTACAAGATCAAACAAACCAACAGCAGACGTCCTGGCTGCAACAACAAAATTATACCCAGACATTCAGCAGGTGGCAGCATATCCCATGGTAGCTGTAGCCAACCCAGCTTATGGAATGCCAAATCCTGGTCAACCTGCTCATCCACAGACCTTGCTGCTCTATCGCCCATGGACCGAAGAAGAAAAAGTAGCCGCATGCGCATCAGTTCCTCCCATTGAAGATAACGTTGAAAAATGGGCAGCTGCAATTAGAGAACTACATGGATCCTATCACCTCAATGGCAATGAATTACTAAGCGTCCTACGTCTGACCGCAGGACATCGAGTCGGAAGATTCCAAGGAGCCTTTGCTCCAGCCAACCAACGAGGCCAAGTCTACCAACCAGGCCAAGAACTAGACAACGCCCTAAATACTCTTTTAGAAAGAGCCATCGCAGTGTTCAAGAAACCACCTGATTTAACTAAAGTCCGCCAATGCCGCCAAGAACCTGAAGAAAGCGCACAAAAATATGTGGACCGCCTCCAAGACGTACTGAAACTACATGGTGGCATCGAAGAAAGCACTGAGGCACAAAGCACATACCAAACATTACTGCGGGCAACATTCCTGGATGGACTAGTGGACGGTACAGTCAATTTTATCAAGAAACATTACCACACCTGGAGAACTGCCCCGGTGAATGATCTCGTAGCTTGGGCCTCACACGCTGAAGACCTAAAAAGACAAAAAGCGCAATCATCAGTCTTCAATGCCATGCACACATTTTTTCAACATGCCTCTCCTCCACCTTCTGGACCAATTTACTACCAAAACCAACCCAATCGGGGTAGAGGACGTGGACGCGGAAGAGGCCGACCAGCCACCAGACAGGATGTGTGCTACAATTGTGGCAAGTACGGCCACTTTGCCCGAGATTGCCGCTCCAAACAAAAAATTGAGACCCCAAAATCTGACCACTGGGATCCAACCGAATGACGCGAGCAGGAAAGGTCAAGTGATGAAAACCCTGATGACACCAGAACGATCGTCGAGGTGCTTGACCTGACAGTCCTGTTTAGCCAGATGTCCTCTATTGACCCAGCAGTAAGAAAACTAGGCTTAGGGCCATTTACTACAACATTGAAATTCATTGTGGATTCAGGAGCACAATCCTCCGTGATCACTGATCTACCAACAGGTGTCAAATTGTCAAAAAGCACAATAATGGTCATAGGAGTGGGAGGTAGACCAGCCATCCATTACTTTACCGAACCACTGACCATTATTGATGAAGACGGAACAGAATACCCAGATCAAACTTTCGTTTACGTGCCTCGTTGTCCTGAAAACCTCATCGGACGAGATTTGATAAAAGCCATGAGCCTTGTATTAATGGTCGAAGGCTCTAGCATGGTCGTGACAAAAAGAGGACAAGAAACACCAATGCAGATGTTAGTACTAGAAGGAAAAGACAAACCACGCCCATTCTACAGTCTGGATCCGATCCAAAAAGGTCCAACATCAGTAACAAACAATCTGCAACAGATGCCAGAACAAATCCTACCAAATTCAAATTGGGTGCCCCAAACCACGTACCCACTTCACTCCACCATCCGCTTCGCCCTGAACAAAGAGGACAGAGACTTCTTTGATCAATGGTCCCGATTGACAACCATGCGGGCCCAAATAAAAGACCTAATTTGGGACGAACAGGCAGGATGGATGGCAGCCACAGTAATCTTTCCAGATTACATATATGCATTAACCACATATGAAGGCTTTGGCATTCCCTTCCACATTTCACTGGCAAAACCAACAGGCTGGAGATGGAAGGACATAGGATCAAAAATAAGAGATGTAACATGGTCCGAACAACGACTTCCGTGGACTCCATGTCAAGATGGAAGATTTAAACGCATCATGTCATCAGGAAACGTGGTCTGGAGGAAAAAACTAAACTGGGTGACAACATTTGTCCCCAGCACCCACCTAAGTACATGACATCCGGAGGAAACCACGATCCTGGCACTAAAAGACGCCATGGATCAAATACCACCTCAGCTGTGGTCAGCGTCAAAAACCGATGTGGGCCTAATGACCACAGCCACAGAAGTAACAATTGAACCAAGAACAAACTATCGCCCACGAATCAATCAATACCCACTCAAACCTGATGCCAAAGAAGGAATCACACCAGTAATCATGAACATGGTAAAAGCTGGAGTGCTCATAGAAGCCCCCAAGGTAACTTGTAACACTCCAATCTTTCCAGTAAAGAAAGCAGACACCACGACCTGGCGAATGGTCCACGACTTAAGAGCCGTAAATCAGGCAGTAAAACAGAGAGCCCCCTGCGTCCCCGACCCCCACACTCTACTCAATGCGCTGAAGCCACAACAGAAATGGTTCACAGTAATTGATCTAAGCAACGCCTTCTTTTCCATCCCATTGCACGAGTCTGCCCGTCATTGGTTTGGTTTCACCTTTAATCAAAAGAAGTACACCTATACGAGACTACCCCAAGGCTATGCAGAGAGCCCCACCATTTTCTCTCAAGAAATCAACAACTGTCTGAGCCTCCATGAACACAGTGAAACCACTCAAATCTTGATTTACGTAGATGACATTCTCATCGCCAGTCCAACCAAAGAAGAAAATCAAGAAGAAGCAGTGAAACTGTGTCAACACCTGGCAAAGACAGGAAACAAAGCCTCACTGACCAAACTACAGTGGACTCAGACCGAAGTAGTTTTCTTAGGTCACATCATATCGGCAGAAGGAAGAAAACTAACCTCTGATCGGAAACAAGCTATCCTTGATGCCCCCAAACCAAAGACCAAAAGACAGATGCTGGCCTTCCTAGGCCTAGTGAACTTTTGCCGTCTATGGGTTCTGGACTTCGCCGAAATAACGCAACCACTGGTGGATTTAATTTACCAAGAAGACATCGCCCTGGCCGATCCCATCACATGGACGAAAATAGCTAATGAAAAGTTCAATCAGATAAAACAGACCATCACAAGCACAGGCCCCTTGGGCCTACCCGACTACAAGAAACTGTTCACCCAAACAGTGGACTGCAAAGACGGATTCATGACATCCGTCCTACTCCAACAACATGGTACACAAATGCGACCAGTGGCCTACTACTCAAAGAAACTTGATGCTGTCGCCAGAGCCCTGCCCCAGTGTGTCCAAGCAGTGTGTGCCGCAGCAATGGCTGTCCAAGCATCCGCCGAATTGGTGTTGTTCCATCCCACCACTCTACTAGTAACACACTCAGTAGATGTTCTTTTGACTCAAACAAAGATGTCATTTCTCTCACCAGCAAGACATCTTGGCCTAACAGCTGTACTGTTGTCCCAACCCCATCTTATCATCAAGAGATGCAGCACTCTCAATCCTGCAAGTCTCCTCCCAGTGGAGACAGATGGGACACCACACAGTTGCACAGAAGCCACCGAGGAAATCTGCAAACCAAGAAGAGATTTGTTAGACACACCCTTACAAGAAGGAGAAGCAGTGTTTGTAGATGGTTCCTCAAGCAAAGATGAACTAGGCAACACCAACACAGGCTATGCAGTGGTCACACAACAAAAGACACTGAAAAGCGGACGATTAATAGGAAATCTGTCAGCACAAGCAGCAGAACTCATCGCGCTAACAGAAGCATGTAAATTATTCAAAGACAAAGCAGTAACAATTTGGACCGACAGCCAATATGCCCACTCGACATTGCACATCTTTGCCGCCATGTGGGCTCGACGAGGAATGAAAACATCAACAGGAAAACCTGTTCAACACGCCAAATTACTCACTGACCTTTTGGCCGCTGTACTGCTACCCTCCAAAATAGCAGTATGCAAATGCAAAGCTCACACCTCAGCAAAAGACGCCGTTTCTGTAGGAAATGCAAAAGCAGATTTGGCAGCCAAGCAAGCAGGCCAAGACAAAACAAAGATCGTCATGCTCGCCAACCACAAAGAAACACAACAACACAACAACATTCCAAAACAAGTACTAATTGACATGCAAAACAACGCTCCAGACAAAGAAAAAACACTATGGAAAATGATGAACATTGAACTCACCCCAGAAGGCCTCTACCACAAAGAAGACCGACCAGTCATCCCCCGCAGTCTGTTCCACGCAGTAGCCACATTGAGTCATGGGAAGTCCCATGTCTCAACAGGAGGGATGATATCTATGGTGGAACAGACAATGACAATACCACAGGGCTTACAAACCTATTTTAAAACTTTTTGTAGGTCATGTATGGTGTGTTGTCGTCACAATGCTCAGGGAAACTTAAGACCACAGAGAGGGAAATGCCCAGTGGGCTCCTACCCATTTGAAGTTTTACACATGGACTTTATTGAACTACACAGAAGTGGTCAGCACAAGTACTGTTTAGTGTTAGTAGACTCACTAACTAAATGGGTTGAACTTGTTCCTTCAAAACATCCAAACGCCCTCACAGTAGCTAAAGCTATTTGTAAACACATAATACCAGAACATGGCATTCCACGAGTCTTGTGGAGTGATAACGGTAGCCATTTTGTAAATACCATCGTTGACAATATGGCCATCCATTTAAAATCAGCCATGGTCAGACAAAACAGGAGAGGCAGATCCACTGACTAAATGGTTATGTGACTTGTTTAAAGAACGGACTGTGTCAAGAGCAAATGATCTGCCCTCTACTTCTCTTCCTCCTGCACAGGAAACGGTGACCCCGGGTGACCTGGTGTTGGTGAAGGTGATAAAAAGGAAAACATGGACGGCCCATTCGTTGTTCTCCTGACCACACCCACCGCTCTCAAAATCGCTGAGAGAGAGACGTGGATCCACCAGAGTCACTGCAAAAAGGTCACCGAACTCAGATAAGGGATTACCCCCTGATTCTTGTCAAAAAGAAGAACAAAGGAGAAGATGACCCTTTTTCAGACATTGTTTGGACTTTGATCATTATAATGTTTATCTTATTATGTGTTATTTGTTCCTGCTGTATTGTCCCAATGTCTAAGAGATTAGTCGCCCGTATGTTCGTGGCCCAGATGTATCAATATAACTTACTACGCGTAGAGGATTATGTTGACACTGTGGAGACCGACACAAAAGTGTGACCCTCATCTTATTGTGTTTTCCTAACTTCAAATTCAGTTCCATTCTCAGACCAAGAGGTTCTCGTCACCGTGCGGTGGGGGAGTTATGGAATTTTTTCCCTTTGAGTTAAGGGTTTTCGCCATTTCCTGAGAATGGTTCAAATGTTGTGAATCTATTAATGAAGTAATACTGAGAAAACTTAATTGTTTTAGTATTTACTGATGTCATTTTAAATCCACAACAGGAGGGAATGTGAAGTTGCTTAAAACAGTAGTCTTAACATTATGTGTATTTTAAAGAATATCCTGTATATATTTTTATGTTTTATATTATCAACTGTCGTTTAGAGGCGCTGCTCAACTTTCTCTAATGTTTTGTATTTTTCTATGACGTATGAAAACACAAACTTAACCATGTTTTGTATGAAACGAAACTTAACTGTAATAAAAGCGACGAGGTGGCCGGGGGAGGGGAGAGAGTCGGAAGGAGCCGAGCGTGAGTTAAGGTCTTGCGTCTCCTCTCCTCTCCCAGCCGCGGTTGCAATAAAACAAAGCAACAGCTTCTGCCTCCTTTTTCCTTGGTGCACGGTCAGTAACTAAGGGGATCTGTAATATCAGACCCAACAATCCCCCTGACCCGTTTTATGTAATTGGCCTTTTACTGATCCCCCCCCCCCCCCCTCAGCATCCATATTCAATAAAGGCTTTATAGGGCAAAGTGCAATATAGATGTGGCCGGCATCCAGTCTGGGTCTGCCAGCTTAGTGGCTGCCGCAAGGGAATAATATTGTTTGCTGCGTGAATCTGTTAAATAATTGTTTGCCCCTATACAAAGTAATTGCAGCCTACTATAGGTATATTTCTGCAAAGAATATGTAAGATTACATGTATTTTTGTAATATTTTGCGTGTTTAAATAAATCAGAGTTGAGATCGGTGAAGAGGTTTCCTTGCAAGGTTTTATTTCAGGAATTCCCGAAGACACAATGAGCTCACTCAAATGATGTGATTTCTCCAAGTGTGTCCTTACAGCGGACTCACAGCATCTTTATGCAATTTTCAAAAAGTGTTACAAGATACCACTCCCCCTCCCTTCCCTGAGAAAAGAGTAAGAGAAAAAGCAGGTAAGAGTTTGACAGCCCACATTTTAGTTCACTCCCAGCTTTTGGAGAATTAATGTGGATAGGATTTGCCCTTTAGACCTTAGACCTGATGACTGATGACCAGAAACTCTGGCAGCACTTTTAAACATACACTAACCTTTAACACATTCTTATCCCAGGAAGGAGAAACAAAGAAACCATTTTCACATTCTTACTCACCAGGCTAAATTGAGTTAACATAGTTATATCTACATCTACACAGCTATAACTAAATTCAAAAGTTAAAATATAAAATGAAACAGTAAAATGTCAACAAATATCATGGCAAGACAAATTAAACGTGGCAAGATATGTGGAGTAAAAAAAACAGAAGGTGGCAAAATATACAGACAACTTAAATAACTTTGCAACACGGAAGAAGAACCCCAATTCGAATTTATTAGGAAAACGGATGACAGAGAGGCATGGAGGGCCATGATCACTGATGTCTGTAGCAGACCCGGCACATGAAGAAGAAATATACGCATATAACAGGGTTAAGTCAAGACACATACAATATACAATGCAAGTACACAGATCCTTCGATCATTCAGCGGTAGACAGGATTTCTGCACCATTTTAAAAGTCAATCCATAAATGAGGTCATATCAAGCTTCATCAATCATGGCTATTCTCACCAGCACACCTGTGCCTCTTAGCATTGGCATTACTTGAATATATTTGACCACAAACCGAGCAAGCAAAAGGCTTCTCTCATCAAGTGTGGGTTCTTGAGTGCATTTTTAAGGTTCCTTTTTGAGTAAAACATTGACCACAAACCGAGCAAGCAAAAGGCTTCTCTCCAGTGTGGGTTCTTGTGTGTTGGCTTAAGTTTCCCTTTCTAGCAAAATTTTGACCACAAACGGAGCAGGCAAAAGGCTTCTCTCCAGTGTGGGTTCTCGTGTGCACTTTTAAGCTTCCTTTTTGAGTAAAACATTGACCACAAACCGGGCAAGCAAAAGGCTTCTCTCCAGTGTGGGTTCTCGTGTGCCTTTGTAAGTGTCCTTTTTCAGTAAAACATTGACCACAAACCGAGCAGGCAAAAGGCTTCTCTCCAGTGTGGGTTCTCGTGTGCCTTTGTAAGTGTCCTTTTTCAGTAAAACATTGACCACAAACCGAGCAGGCAAAAGGCTTCTCTCCAGTGTGGGTTCTTGTGTGTTTGCTTAAGTCTCCCTTCTGAGCACACTTGTGACCACAAACGGCGCAAGCAAAAGGCTTCTCTCCAGTGTGGGTTCTTGTGTGCACTTTTAAGCTTCCTTTTTGAGTAAAACATTGACCACAAACCGGGCAAGCAAAAGGCTTCTCTCCAGCGTGGGTTCTTGTGTGTCTGCTTAAGTGTCCCTTGTGAGCAAACTTGTGACCACAAACTGAGCAGGCAAAAGGCTTCTCTCCAGTGTGGGTTCTTGTGTGTCTGCTTAAGTCTCCCTTGTGAGCAAACTTGTGACCACAAACTGAGCAGGCAAAAGGCTTCTCTCCAGTGTGGGTTCTTGTGTGCACTTTTAAGATTTCTTTTCTAGTAAAACACTGACCACAAACTGAGCAGGCAAAAGGCTTCTCTCCAGTGTGGGCTCTTGTGTGTATTTTTACCTCTCCTTTTTGAGTAAAACGTTGACCACAAACCGAACAAGCAAAAGGCTTCTCTCCAGTGTGGGTTCTTGTGTGCCTTTGTAAGTCTCCTTTTTGAATAAAACATTGACCACAAACTGAGCAGGCAAAAGGCTTCTCTCCAGTGTGGGTGCTTGTGTGCCTTTGTAAGTCTCTTTTTTGAGTAAAACATTGACCACAAACTGAGCAAGCAAAAGGCTTCTCTTCAGTGTGGGTTCTTGTGTGCAGTTTTAAGATTTCTTTTCTAGTAAAACATTGACCACAAACCGAACAAGCAAAAGGCTTCTCTCCAGTGTGGGTTATTGTGTGCCTTTGTAAGACTCCTTTTTGAGTAAAACATTGACCACAGACCGAGCAAGCAAAAGGCTTCTCTCCAGTGTGGGTTCTTGTGTGCACTTTCAATTTTGTTTTGTAAGAGAAACGTCGGCCACAAACTAAGCAGGGAAAAGGTTTTTCACCAGTGTGGCTAATCATATGTCTTCTCAAATGAAAGTTGCTGCTAAAAGTTTGTTTACATAGAGAATATTTCCAACATTTGCTGCCAGTGTGAAATGTCATGTCACCGTCAGACTGTTCGTCATCAGTGTGAGGAGAGTGTGACGCGTCTTCGGCATCTGGCAGAGCTAACCGGCTGTCTGCTTGTGATCCTCCACGGTGGTCCTCATCATCTTCAGTTGTTATCAGTTGTCTTGAGCTGCTGCTTGAAGGCTCCGCCCCTTTGTTGTTTTCATATTGACATTCATCTTTAGTCTTCAAATGGAAATCAGTCCCGGGCAAATCTGTGAACTCCTCCTCTTTAATGTATAGTGGCAGCTGCTCCTCTTTATTTATGTTGGGAGGGTGTGGCTGCTCGTCTTCTTTAACCTGGAGAGGCTCCAGGTTGTCCTCCTCTTTCACGCCAGGGAAGTCTGACTCCTGCCGCTCAGGACAAAGATATATTTCACAGACGTCTGCGGGACACAAGAGACACAAGGTTAGGTAAATGCACTTTATTGTGGGGTTATGTATTTTATATTTAAGATTATCATATGGGCCACGCGAGCGCAATAATAACAAAGCCGGGAAAACGTACGTGTATATACGTGTATGTATGTATGTACGTGTGTAGAAACAACAGATTTGCCTCAGCTAGTAAAAAAAAAAAAAAAAGCAATTGCTTAGTGCTGTGTACAAGTGACACAGCGATGGGAAAATTGAAAAAGCAGTTCTGAGAAATTCAATGAAGATCTGAGTAATGTACCAAAGCGACAGACAAAAACTGTAAACGTAAGGTAACAAAGTGGCCGGATGAAGATTCCTTTCAAAATAAAATAATACGTATTGTTGAAAAGTGTTGATTAGCTCCTGGGCGTTATTATAGTTTGATTAAATTCTTGTAATTTTTGCCAAAATCTGGCATTTCCTTTTAAGTGTGATAACTTAGTCATTTATGAATATTTTTTTCACTTTCAACAGCAAAATTAACTATGTTGTATAAAGGAAAAAATAAAGGTCTAATTTGAATATTTCATATGACATATTTAGAGGCTTGAATAAGTCCATAAGTCATAACAATATAATTTTTTTATGCATGCCCAGTTTTCCACAATGGCATTTTTTTGAATAGCACAAAACTCTTGTAATTTTGCCAAAATCAGGCATTTCCTTTGAAGTGAGATAACTTAGTAATTTATGAATATTTTTGTCACTTTCAACCGCTCAAAATGTTCAGTGGCATCAGACCTATCTATACATATATAGTTTTTATTTTATTAATTTTTTTTAATGCCCCCTATGGACAATAATAGCAGTATTATGCTAATAGCAAGACTAACTATGCTGTATATATATATAAAATAAGACTAATTTGAATATTTCATATGACATATTTAGAGGCTTGAATAAGTCCATAAGTCATAACAATAGAATTTTTTCTGCATGCCCAGTTTTCACACAATGGCAGTTTTCCGAATAGCACAAAACTCTTGTAATTTTGCCAAAATCAGGCATTTCCTTTGAAGTGAGATAACTTAGTCATTTATGAATATTTTTTTCACTTTCAACCGCTCAAAATGTTCAGTGGCATCAGACCTATCTATACATATATAGTTTTTATTTTATTATTTTTTAATGCCTCCTATGGACAATAATAGCAGTATTATGCTAATAGCAAGACTAACTATGCTGTATATATATATATATATATATATATAAAATAATAGACAAATTTGAATATTTCATATGACATAGTTAGAGGCTCAAACAAGGTCATAAGTCATAACAATAGAATTTTTTATGCATACCCAGTTTTTACACAATGGCATTTTTCAAAACTCTTGTAATTTTGCCAAAATCAGGCATTTCCTTTGAAGTGAGATAACTTAGTCATTTATGAATATTTTCTTCACTTTCAACCACTCAAAGTGTTCAGTAGCAACAGACCTATCTACACATATATAGTTATAGTTTTATATTTATTTTTTAATGCCCCCTATGGACAACAACAGCAGTATTATGCTAATAGCAAGACTAACTATGCTGTATATATATATATATATATATATATATATATAATAAAATAATAATTTGAATATTTCATATGACATAGTTAGAGGCTCAAACAAGTCCATAAGTCATAACAATAGAATTTTTTTAGGCATGCATTTTGTATTCATTTATTAGCCTTTGGCGCCACCTAGTGGATTTTGTGTTAACACTCTAAACACACAAATTCTTTTATTTTCATGTTTATGACTCGTCAAAGAAGCGATTGCATCAGTAATCACGGAAAATGCATTATAACACATCAGGTTTACAACATATCAAAAACTGTGATTTATAATGGGAGTCAATGAGCCAAAACCGGGCATTATTACAACAACTTCGTGTGAATCTCTCCCTCCTGTTTGGTAATAATTATAAATTACAGCATGGCACCAATTTGAACTTCTACATTTTTAAACAATCCTGGTAAAATGTCAGGACCCTAGTGTATTTTTTTCAAATGCTTTTTCTTTGATGAAAAACAGAAAAAAGCCAGAAAATGGACAAATAACGCCCAGGGGTTAAGCAAGCGACAAACCTGCTCTGTTCAACACAACACGAGGCTGCTTGCACACAGCGTCCAGCAGCTGACGTTGTCGCTCGTTCTCCTCCTTTGCTTCACAAAGCTCTTTTTCCCACGTCACGTTCGTTGCAGCACACATATTCACGATATCGGCGACACTCTATGATCACACTTGGCGTCTGCTGAGCCAATTCGTCGTTAACAAAACGCGTCTCCTTTTTTGGTGGCTAGCAAGCTAAGCAAAGCTAAGCTAAGCAAAGCTAAACAGGGCCGAGAGATGTCGACGAGCACCGCCTGATACGAATGTAAACAGACACGAAATGTAATAATTATGTTTGACTTCTATAAAGTAGCGACGCACGCACAGTGTCGAGGTTTAAGTCCATTCAGTCCGAAATCAAGAAGAATCATATAGTGAAGCGCGACAGCGTCCGAGAAGGGAGTATCATCGTCACGTGAAACCTACGGCAACTCCAGTTGTACAAATTTCATGTCCGGGAAAAAACAAAATATAATAATATACAAAAATATCACGCTGGACGATATATTTACCAGGAGAACAAAAGAGACATATTAAATCTGCATTTGGACGAATAAGAAACACGTGTAGTACCTGTACAGCGGCGGGAGTGCCCAATCAGGAGGTCTGTGTCACTGTTGAGCCCCCCTGATTAGATATATTTAATTGGCCTTTTACTTATTTACTCCATTTAGCAAATTATAACTTGTATCTATTTTTTAAAAGGTTTAATCAGGCAAAGTGCTATTTCGAAGTGGCCGGCATCTAGTCTGGCTCTGTCAGAGTTTACTGGCTGCCGTGAAGAAATATGATTGTTTGCTGTGTGAATCATTTAAAAGAATTGCTTGCCCCTATACAAAGTAATTGCAGCCTACTATAGGTATATTTCTGCAAATAATATTATGGCAAGACAAATTAAACGTGGCAAGATATGTGGAGTAAAAAAAAAAACAAGGCGGCAAAATATACAGACAACTTAAATAACTTTGCAACACGTAAGAAGAACCGCATTAGCGAATTTATTAGGAAATCGGATGACAGAGAGGCATGGAGGGCCATGATCACTGATGTCTGTAGCAGACCCGGCACATGAAGAAGAAATGTACGCACATAAAAGGGTTAAGTCAAGACACATACAATATACAATGCAAGTACACAGATCCTTTGTTCATTCAGCGGTAGACAGGATTTCTGCACCATTTTAAGTCGATCCATAAATGAGTTCATATCAAGCTTCATTAATCACGGCTATTCTCACCAGCACACCTGTGCCTCTTAGCATTGGCATTACTTGAATATATTTGACCACAAACGGAGCAGGCAAAAGGCTTCTCTCCAGTGTGGGTTCTTGAGTGCATTTTTAACTGTCCTTTTTGAGTAAAACATTGACCACAAACCGAGCAAGCAAAAGGCTTCTCTCCAGTGTGGGTTCTTGTGTGCCCTTTTAAGCTTATTTTGTGAGAGAAACGTCGGCCACAAACTGAGCAGGAAAAAGGCTTCTCTCCAGTGTGGGTTTTTGTGTGTTGGTTTAAGTCTCTCTTGTGAGCAAACTTGTGACCACAAACCGAGCAGGCAAAAGGCTTCTCTCCAGTGTGGGTTCTTGTGTGCACTTTTAAGATTTCTTTTCTAGTAAAACACTGACCACAAACAGAGCAGGCAAAAGGCTTCTCTCCAGTGTGGGTTCTTGTGTGCATTTTTAAGTCTCCTTTTCGAGTAAAACATTGACCACAAACGGAGCAAGCAAAAGGCTTCTCTCCAGTGTGGGTTCTTGTGTGCACTTTTAAGATTTATTTTCTAGTAAAACACTGACCACAAACAGAGCAGGCAAAAGGCTTCTCTCCAGTGTGGGTTGTTGTGTGCCTTTGTAAGTGTCTTTTTTGAGTAAAACATTGACCACAAACCGAGCAAGCAAAAGGCTTCTTTCTCTCCAGTGTGGGTTCTTGAGTGCATTTTTAAGTTTCTTTTTTTGAGTAAAACATTGACCACAAACCGAGTAAGCAAAAGACTTCTCTCCAGTGTGGGTTCTTGTGTGCATTTTTAAGTTTCTTTTTTGAGTAAAACATTGACCACAAACCGAGCAAGCAAATAGCTTCTCTCCAGTGTGGGTTCTTGTGTGCACTTTCAATTTTGTTTTGTGAGAGAAACGTCGGCCACAAACTGTGCAGGGAAAAGGCTTTTCACCAGTGTGGCTAATCATATGTCTTCTCAAATGAAAGTTGCTGCCAAAAGTTTGTTTACATAGAGAACATTTCCAACATTTGCTGCCAGTGCGACATGTCACGTCACCGTCAGACTATTTGTCATCAGTGCGAGGAGATTGTGACGCGTCTTCAGCATCTGACATTAGAGCTAACCGGCTGTCTGCTTGTGATCCTCCACGGTGGTCCTCATCCTCTTCAGTTGTTATCAGTTGTCTTGAGCTGCTGCTTGAAGGCTCCGCCCCTTTGTTGTTTTCATATAGACATTCATCTTTAGTCTTCAAATGGAAATCAGTCCCGGGCAACTCTGTGAAATCCTCCTCCTCTTTGATGTATAGTGGCAGCTGCTCCTCTTTATTTATGTTGGGAGGGTGTGGCTACTCCTCTTCTTTAACCTGGAGAGGCTCCAGGTTGTCCTCCTCTTTCACGCCAGGGAAGTCTGACTCCTGCCGCTGAAGGAATATTTTGATTACTATATAAGTGTAATCTTTGCGTGTCCAAAATAATTGTATTCAGGATCTGATGAAGAAGTTTTCTTGCAAGAATTTATTGAGAAGCTTCTAAAGACACAGTCAGGACACCCACATCTGAATGCAACGTGCAGCCCCCAAGTGTGTGACAATTTACAGAACATCGACTCATTTATACTCAAAAGATAAAAGGTTCCTCTTCCCCTCCTAAGTTGATTAAAGGACAGACATGTCGACTCCTAGTGACCAAATGTGTGATGTTATTAGTAAGCAGACGTGATGTTATTAGTAAGCAGAAGTTTACATACAGACATGTTGATTCCAGGTTGAACAAAGGTGTAATGTTATTAGTAAAGATATTTACATACAGTTCCCCTTCTTGACTGGGGGAACAAATGCAATTAGAATCTAACCCCAGACTTTTAGACTCCAATGACAAAAGGCTCTGATAACATCATGCACATTCCTATCTTCAATAGCTTTGAGGGTGAGAGGATAAAATAAAGTTCACAAAATCATTACTCCACTGTATTCTATTAAACACTCATGATTATATCACATCTATATGTCTATAAGTAAATTCAAAAACAGTAAAACCACAAATTAAAAATATTAAATGTCTTCAGTCCCTTAGTTGAACAAATATATGTTCAAAATACAGACATTTATTCCCTCAAAAACGGTCTTAGAGGAAAATTCCAGCTGGATCTTCATCGGATGTTGCAATAGCGGTCATAGCTTTAGAAGTTACAGATTCCATCATCATATAAGACGATTTGTTTTTTACATCTTGTTTTTCTATGGCGGCGGAAATAAGCTGCTGGCTCAACGATCTTAAACAAGGAATACAGCACCAACCACAAGTTGTTAAAAAAGCTGCGAAAACAGATACAGAAATTAAAATTGATGAAACCAAATTTTTATATTTTCCAAAAGCATCCATCCAGGTATCCCAAATTGACGTATCGATACCGGACTGTTCTTTCATTTTTCTATTAAGTGTTTGGAGTCCCTCAATTGCAATGGTTAAACTTCCATCCGGTGCAGTATTATTAGGAATAAAAGTACAACATTGTTCTCCGAACATTGAGCAAACACCACCTCTTTCTGCAAGCAACATATCAAGAGCTATACGATTCTGAAATGCCATTAAAGATGTGGCAGACAACTGGCCGTGTACAGCCTCAAAACCTGATTGAGTCCATTTTCCTAGTCTTTGAACATTATAATGTACATAATTAATCCTATCTACATTTTTGTTAATGGTACACCACCAGCAAATCAAAGATTCAAAACCTGAAGCCACCTGGTCCGCAATCTTATACTCATCTGGAACCCCCCGTGGCACCCCAATCGCATCTATGTATGTGGGAACATTTTGATCCTGCCAAGTGGATCTTTTGGCTCTCTGAAAAGAATGAGAAAAAATTGGTTGCCAAGTATTAACAATTTGCAAAAGGTTATTAACCGATGTAGGGAAAATATCTACTGGCAGAAGGAGGGTAATGAGAGCACAATATCCCTTCATATTCAGAGGTAACTTATCAAATATCCGGCTGTCCCCACACCACCACCATACGTCAGCTCTGGATTGAGGCTGAAATTTATTACCCACATTTGTCGCTGAAATGCAGTGAGTGGTGTGGTTCAGTTTCCCCAATTGTTTCCCAGTACCTGACATTTTAATACATGAAAAATCACCCTCCGCCACTTTATTTGAAAAAATAGGTTTAGTTTTTTGCCAATCAACCAGTGGATAAATTTTATCCCATTTAAAGCATTTATCATTGGGGACAGTTTTATTCATCAGTTCCATTACACATTTATCCTCTATTTTAGCAGGAATTACCCTTAATAAAGGTCTTGGGCCCACACATACGACGCAATCTTCTCCGGAAGCATGTGCGGCTTCATTTGCTAACAGTAGCCAATTGTTACTGCCACCAGACAGGCCCGTTGTTACCCGAAACCATTCAACTACTCCGTCTATGTGGAAGCTAGAAGCCTTCACACCAGACTCCAATGTGTATTTAGTCATTTTAGGTTGTTCTGATTTAGTCATAGTTTTATCAATGCAAATTAAAATTGGAAAATAGGGATCAGTACCAGAGAACCATGCCCACAGCATTAGGCCATAACAGAAGGTGTTATTTATGGTTACATTAGGTGGCCGGATATCACCTTCAGGAAGTACCAAAGTTAATTCAAGTTGAGCTCCTATTTTACGCAATGTTACTCTCTTGCTAAAGAAAACTGCCTCCCTGCTGGAACCTGACGGCCAGTATCGGCCACTTTGAGTAGTAATAATGGTACTCCAGTCTAGTCTTAAAACACTTCCAGTTAGATACCACCAGTACTTAAGCCAGAGACCTCCCTTAGTTGGCCCTCCACTACTAAATCCCTTCAAAGATTTAATGGGGAGACTGACAGATGTGTTTGTGTTAGGAGCGACGGTCAAGACAATTGAGTTATTATACGCCCAGGACATTATCCATGGAATTTGGGTAGAAAGAAAGTTTCTTTTATCACAGTGTGTTGTATTCGAACTTACGTCAAGGGGTTTCATGAAAAACCAAAATGGCAAAACAATTAACAAGAGAAAAATCATCACAATGCAGTAATTAATAGCAGAGTTCTTCTTTGAAGCCATCTTGAGAAGAAGTTCTTCCGTTGAGCGTTGGTTGATTTTTTTATTTTTTTATTTTTTTTTTTAGGAAGAGCCTAAGAGCGTTGTCAGCCTCTTTCCAAACCCTGGCTCACTGCCAGCGATCCAAGGAAAGGTCACGGGACTTCTTTCCCAGTGTGACTCTATCCTTGTGAATTGATGAAAAGGGGCATGGGACTCAAATCATCATTGAGTGATTTCCCCCTTTCCACCAGCAGATTGACACTTGATCAGCTTTTCCAGGCGAATCAACTGTGCCACTCTTTGCCCATGGAAAAGGCACTCCAATGAATCTTCTTTCAGCGACCTCCTCCGCGTCCTTGGGCAGTTTGTCAGGTAGACACTGGAACCGGGTGTGGTGGGATCCGTTAGATGGCTCCAACTGGTGTTGGCGTAGATCAGCAGATGGTTGCCCTTGGTGGCAGCGTTGAGCCAGAGCCAGCCGACCTGGTAGACGAGAGATGAAACCAAGTATCCCCTCTCCGATACAGGCGCACCGCACAGGATGTACGTTCTTTCACCTTGAATGGACCTAACCACCTGGGGGCAGACCATTTACGTTTAGTCACTTTCAACCACACATATTCACAATCATTTATTTTTGAAGGAACCTCTGTTTGGTTATTTGTTAGCTTGGAGAATGTAGATACTATCTCCTTAATTACTGGGGGCCTGGTAACATGTGACTCTCCCAGCGAAACATTGGGGGCGGGAAATGGCCTGTTTTTGTGACCCTCAAATGGAGTCCAACCTTTAGCTGAATTTAACGACATGCGTACATTCATCAACGCGACAGGCAGAGCCTGCAACCAGTTCAATTTTGATGAAGCTAGTGCTTTTGCCAATTTTTCTTTGATAGTTCTATTCATTCGTTCAACTTGTCCCTGTGATTGAGGATGATAAGCAGAGCCAAATGTGTGTTTCAACCCCAATGCTTTTTCAACTTCTTGTAAATGCTTATTTTTAAAATGACTGCCATTGTCCGACCGAATTTTCCTGGGGAACCCATGTGATGGTATGTAATGATTAATTAAATGTTTCACCACAACTTCTGCTGTTTCAGACTTGCAGTGATATGCTTCCGGCCATCCGGAAAAGGAATCCACAATTACCAGTAAATACCGGTAACCTTCAACTGGCTTTAACATATCAGTAAAATCCATTGAAATTACTTGACCCGGAGCTGTGACTTCGGGATCGTGAGTACCCGGAGGGGGTTTGGTTGTGGGCAAACAATTGAATTTATTACAAACACTGCAGTCCTGCAGTTCCCTTTTCACAATCTGTTTCATGTAGGGATGAGACCAATTTTGTAGCCTCCTCAAAGTTTCGTTTATACCAACATGGCATATTCCGTGGGCCTCAGAAATTAGGATTTTTAAGTGTTTCTGTGGTGGGATATATTTACCTTCTCTCAGCCAGATACCTGCATCATTTTGTTTCGCTCCTTTTGCAAGCCAAACACTCTTCTCTTCCGGACTTGCAGTCAGCTGCCACTGTTTAATTGTTTCTGGAGTTATTTCTTGTCTGCCTCCTAATTCACCTTCGCTCACCACAAGTTGAAGTTCTGGGCTGTATCCGGCCACGTATTTCGCAGCTTTGTCTGCGGAATCATTCCCTACTGAGACAAAATCATCATTTTTTGAATGCCCTTTACATTTAATCACCGCTACTTTTCTTGGTAATAATAATGCATCCATTAAATCAAAAATGTCTCGTTGGTGTTTAATGGGAGTCCCAGAAGCAGTCATAAAGTCATTTCTCAGCCATTCTGGGATGGCAGTATGCAAAACAACATGAGCATAAGCTGAATCAGTATAAATGTTCACAGTCTTGTCTTTTGCTAGTGTTAATGCTGAAGTCATGGCGATGATTTCTGCCCGTTGAGCCGATTGTGTCCCTGTCAGTCTCTTTGCCATTTTCAGTTCAAAAGTTGAACCTGTCATTTGCATTACTGCAATCCCTGACTGAAGTCCGTTCTCTCCCTTAAAGCAACAGCCGTCCGTAAATAACGTCAAGTCTGGGTTGTCAAGTGGGATGTCGTAAAAGTCATCCCTCAGTGAGTTGTCTTGTAGAGTTCGCTGAGTGCAGCAGTGCAGTTGACCCTCGAGAAGACCATCCGCCATATTTCTTCCTTCGTGTATAAACAAAATGTGAGGCTGTGTCAAAACGGACTCAATCTTTCTCTGCCTTCCCCCTGTCATCGTGAATGCTTGGCTAGTCACATATTGTATTGTGCTATGTGACGTTCTTACCGTTAATTGATGGTGTAACACGATATGAGATGTTTTCTGAATCAATCGTGCTAATGCGGAAGAAAATGCTGCACATAAATGATGACGCTGCTCATATTTTTCAAGAGGTGTTGATGCGTACAGACAGACTTGTCTGTTGCCATCCACCATTTTTTGGAAAAGTACAGCCGATACACTTGATGCCTTTTCAGAAATGTCCAAATAAAACATCTTAGTGTAATCAGGAACGACCAAAGCCGCTGCTGATGACAGAAATTGTTTTAGCAAGACAAAAGAAGTCTCAGCATTTTGGGTCCAATCAAGTACATGTGACAGGTTTCTCATACCTTTCTCATTCACCAATTGTCTGAGGAAATGAGTCAGTTCCGCGTAATCAGGAACATGATGGCGAGAGTAATTGCACAAACCCAAAAAGGATAGCATTTGCTTCACATTTGTCGGTTTGGGATGGTGCAAGATGTCATCTTTGTGTGATGGAGAGATACCTGTTCCATGTTTTGATATGAGACGTCCCAAAAATGCAACCTGCGGTCGGGCAATTTGAAGTTTGTCCTTGGAACATTTCAAACCGACTTTAGCCAGGTGGCTGAGCAAGAGCTGTGCAGCTTGCAGGCAAGACTCCTCGGACGGCGCAGCCAGGAGCAGATCGTCTACATACTGCACCAGGAGAACATCATTAGGGAGTTGTAAAGGTGACAACAACTGTTTTAGGGAAGCATTAAAAACTCCAGGAGACAACACAAATCCCTGAGGCAGACGGGTATATGAATAACACTCGTTATTCCACGTAAATGCAAAATACTTTTGCATAGACGCGTCAAGAGGGATGCAGAAAAATGCATTCGCCAGATCAATGCAGGTAAAATGGGTGTGCAGAGGACTGATGTGTGACAGCGCAGAATGAGGATTTGGCACCGGCAAGGCAGGTGTCAAAACTTTAGAATTGATAGCCCTTAAATCGTGTACCATGCGAAATTTTCCGGTATTCTTTTTTTCTACTGGGAGAATAGGAGTATTGTAGTTAGACCTATCAATTTTGCAAAGAACTCCCGCTTTTAGCAATCCAGCAATTGTTTCTGAGATGCCAGCTCTTCCGACAGGTTTCATTTGGTACCGCGACACCCAAACGGAGTCGGGTGTGAAGGAATATTAAATTACTATATTAAGTGTAATCTTTGCGTGTCCAAAATAATTGTATTCAGGATCTGATGAAGAAGTTTTCTTGCAAGAATTTATTTAGAGGCCTCTAAAGACACAGTCAGGACACCACATCAGAATGCAACGTGATGATCCCAAGTGTGTGACAATTTACAGAACATCGACTCATTTATACTCAGCAGATAAAAGGTTCCTCCTCCCGGCTCTTGATTGAACAAAGGGCAGACATGTCATCGCCTAGATTGAACAAAGGTGTAAGGTTGATGGTAAACAGACATCTTTATACAGTTCCCCTTCTTGATTGGGGGAACAGAAGTAATCAAAATCTGACCCCAGACCTTCAGTCCCTAAGTGTCAAGAAACTCTGACAACATCATGCACATTGCCCCTCCAACAGCATTTGAGGGTACAAAGATCAAATAAAGTTCACAAAATCACCATCCCACTGTATTCTTTTAAACACTCATGATTATATCACATTGATATGCCTATAAGTAAATTCAAAAACAGTAAAACATCAAATTGAAAATGTTAAATGTCTTCAGGTGTTACTTCAAAGGTTACTGGAGCAATGTCACATAAGCCCACATCTGTCGAGTCTGTGGACCAGAATGCATCAGGCAAGGTTTTTAACATTTCAACAGCAAAATCGCTATCGGATGACTCTCTTCCGTGATGCCGATCTAAGAGCTGATGCTCTAAAACAGACATTGGAGCAAACATGTCAGATTTAATCCAATAGGCGTCAAGTGATTTTGAAAACAGCAAATCCGAGTGTATTGAACATTGCCAATCAGTTGCTTTTGTGCACGCGAGGACAAATGGACCCAGATCTTTCACCGTGTGCTGGGATGACACCCTCAATGATATATGAGGATGGCATGCCGGCACAGATTTGTCAGGTGGTTCTGTTATTACATACCATTGAGCTTGTTCCTCAGTCAGATTCACAGAAAATGCAACACCAGGCCTTCCTGCAAACAGATCACCTACCCGCAATTCCCATGTGTCGCCCACAACTTTCTGGAAGGCTTCACTGTACATGTCATCGCCTGTCCTGTCATAATATAGAGTACAATGTATACAATCTGTTACGACATCATATGTTCGGAGGTTACCAACCCAACGGGACCATTTTGACCAAAAATTCTCAGCATTCATCCACCCGGAGGAATCAGTGTCGATTTTAGCCCAGTAGATGTCAGCCGAGATGCAGGACATGGCGTGTTGAGGTATCACAGGCAACTGGGAGGAGACTTCAGAGGTAGTGGCTCCGCTGCAGTAGAAGGTATTTCCATTTGGGAATTTTAGCGAGAGTCCTTTCGATCCACACTGGATCAGTGGCGCAGTTTTTATGAGCAGATCCCGTCCCATTAGATTCACCGGACAGTTGGGTGCATAGACGAACTCATGTAGGAAAGTTTGTGTATAGCATTGAGTTTGTATAGGGCTCGTCAAATTCAGGACAGTTTTTTCTCCCTTGAATCCAACCAGCGAAATGTCATTTTCTGTGAGCTTGCATTCTGGCGGCAATGTCATTATGGTAGAATGTCGTGCTCCTGTGTCCACCATAAATGATAGAGTTGTGCCCCCTACCTTAATATCCAGCATCGGTTCTGAGAGAGCAGATTCAGAGCTCAGTCATTGCGGATATTGTCCCCCAGTTGGCGGCAGGAACTGCTGGTTGGGAATAGAGGGATATTGTTGTCGTGGCGCTGACCAGCCACGTATAGCGCCACGCCCCCTCTGGTGAAAGAAGCCACGGCCTCTCTGCCTTTCATTCTGCCTGTCATGATTTGGGTCAGCTGGTGGGCTCCACCCACCATACACACCTGCTGCCCATCATGCCATCTTGCCATCAGACCTCAATAAAAGCCTGATGGACACAGCAAGGAGTGTCGGGTGATTACTCCGAGACGCCGCTCTCTTGACCCGACTGTACTCGTCTTACAAGTGTTTCTCCTGCTGCCCATGACTTACCTTTTTGCCGCCACTGTGCGTGCTTTTGAGTTTGTTTGTGATCCGCCTGTGCGCGTGAGTTTGTGTTTGTTTTCGTCCGCCTGTGTGCGTGATTTTGAGTTTGTTTGCTATCCGCCTGTGTGCGTGAGTTTGTGTTTACTTTTGTCCGCCTGTGTGCGTGATTTTGTGTTTGCGTTTATCGCTACATTAAATCAAAGTTATCCGCATCCCTGCCGTGGCTCGCCTTCCTCACTGCATCTGGGTCCTCCCTTCTCAAGCCGTGACACTGCCGTCCTCTTTACATACGCCAACCTCTGCTTCTGACAACTGATTCTTCCTGGCAAGTGTCTGCCCAGTGGCCCATTCTTCCACAGTGATAGCAACGATTCCGATCATATGATGCCCCATTCTGAAACATAATTAAATCTGATCCAACAGTATTAGGGAATGACATATCCACAGAAGCCGAACTAACAAAGTCCTCCTCTTTTTTCCTCAAAGTTTGTAATTGTAGCATTGTCAATTGTGATTCCGTATTCTTAAGTTTTTCATTTTTTGATTCGATATCTTTTGCATACCTTCTCAAATGATGTTTAAGATGACTCAACCACCTTACATGTTCGGCGCCCGGCAAGTCCGGATTGGTTTCCATAGCTTGCACAATTGGTTTTGGAGCTCCTTTTAGAATTGCAGACCGAAAAATTTGTGAATACAATACAGAATCGGTTGGCAAGTGTCCAGTCTTTAAGGAGAATTCGACAAGTGCCCGATCAATGAATGTAGCAGCGTCCTCATCAATTTTCTGAGTGAAAAATAAATCCGAAATGACAATTTCTGGAATCGGAAATAATTCACCTAATACTTCAAAAAGTGATAAATAATTCTCACGTGCTAGCGCTTCCTCATTTAGTAGAGAAGGCATCCCAGAATTAGACATTAAGGTCTCAAGTTGAGACAAGGGACACGCCTGTGTTAACAATGCACGCACATCCCCCGCTGTCAAAATCTGACCTACCACCTCTCTCTGCAAAGACCTCAGCCAATTCTGCCCCCCCGCCTGTAATGGCGGCAGTCTTTGTAGTAAAACGCTCAGATCTGTAGGCAGAAATGGCTTATATATCGTAGCAGAAGTTCCAGTGGCCGGATCAACTTTCGTCAACATGGGTGCCTGCAAACTTGACTTAGAGCGAGTCACTATTTCATTAGAAGCACTGTCTAAAAGTCCATCTGGTACGCTGAGGTCACATGACCCAGAAACATTCTCCACCGCACGTTAGCTTTGCTAATTTTCTATGTATATTTTCAATTTGACAGCTAACAGATGCTTCTCCGGTCATCTCATGTTCTCGCTGTCGGATCAATTCCTCACGTTCGGCCCTCAATGCACAATCTTGTTCAACCAATTCATCTCTAGCGGCCTTTTCGAAACGCATCAGATTAGTACGCCATCTCGAACGAAAAGACTGTGAAATCTCCGCATGCCGAGCCAATTCCAATCCGAAATCTTTTGCCTTATTTAATCTGTCTTCCGGGTCATTGCTCATGCCTAACAATTTATCCAAATTCCATTCCAACCGCTTAATAGAAGCACTTACGCCCGCAGATAATTTACTAGCCGCCTTCTCAACGGAGTCGCCAGTTAACGCCTCGTCACGATTCCCCGACTCCCATTTCACATCGAGATTACCACCATTTACTGTCAATATAGGAGCTTGCAAATCCTGTAGCATCTGAATAGCCGTACTATACGGTGATTGAGTAAACGGGTTCTTAGGACCAAATTCAACACTCGCACTGGCTTCCGCATACGCTGGAGGAGTCATTAACCTAGCATTAGCCATGCGGTCATCAAACACGTTGCCGTTAGCCGAGCCATGGCTAGCGTCAGCCATGCGGTCATCAAACACGTTGCCGTTAGCCGAGCCGTGGCTAGCGGACTCGTTCAACACAGCTTTTCGAGCAACTTTCACAGAGCTGCCCAAAGCAAGCATTCTAGCGTTGACCAACATTTGGTCCACGACCTTACATTGTCGTCTAACTTTCCTTCCATTCAAAGAAAATATAGATGTGTTTTTCACGGAGTTAGTCAGCAACCGGCGTTGTCTCACACACGCAAGCTCCACGGATTTCATTAATGCAATCAAACATACCTTCGACTCCAGACATGGGAACCAACCATCATCACAATTAGTACGCATCCATTCATATAAAAGATTTTTCGACTTACTTCTCTGGCGTGGTGGGAGCGCTTCAACCATTACGAGCGTTGCAGCCTTTATCTGTTCGCTCAGCGAACGGTTCAGAATATGGACCGGAAGTTTATGCAAATCAAACCAGCCGGAGTCTTGATCAAAAATGTCGTCCATTATATGTAGTAATTAGTCGTTCTTAATATTTATAAAGTCAGTGACGTCTCACTTATGATACTACGATATAACAGATCAAAAGTATTCTCATTAATCCCCCCCCCCCAAATTATTTTTATTTTTTTCAGACAAACACAAACAAGACGAAAATGAAACAGATATTAAATACCTTTTGCGCGACTTCAATAAATATATCCTGGATCTTCACGGACAGGACACCCACATCTGAATGCAACGTGCAGCCCCCAAGTGTGTGACAATTTACAGAACATCGACTCATTTATACTCAAAAGATAAAAGGTTCCTCTTCCCCTCCTAAGTTGATTAAAGGACAGACATGTCGACTCCTAGTGACCAAATGTGTGATGTTATTAGTAAGCAGACGTGATGTTATTAGTAAGCAGAAGTTTACATACAGACATGTTGATTCCAGGTTGAACAAAGGTGTAATGTTATTAGTAAAGATATTTACATACAGTTCCCCTTCTTGACTGGGGGAACAAATGCAATTAGGATCCAACCCCAGACTTTTAGACTCCAATGACAAAAGGCTCTGATAACATCATGCACATTCCTATCTTCAATAGCTTTGAGGGTGAGAGGATAAAATAAAGTTCACAAAATCATTACTCCACTGTATTCTATTAAACACTCATGATTATATCACATCTATATGTCTATAAGTAAATTCAAAAACAGTAAAACCACAAATTAAAAATATTAAATGTCTTCACCGCTCAGGACAAAGAAATATTTCACAGACGTCTGTGGGACACAAGAGACACAAGGTTTGGTAAATTAACTTTATTGTGGGGTTATGTATTTTATATTTAAGATTATCATATGGGCCACGCGAGCGCAATAATATATGTATGCGTGTATGTATGTATGTACGTATGTATGTACGTGTATGTGTGTAGAAACAACAGATTTGCCTCAGCTAGTAAAAAAACAACAACAATTGCTTAGTGCTGTGTACAAGTGACACAGCGATGTGAAAATTGAAAAAGCAGTTCTGAGAAATTCAATTAAGATCTGAGTAATGTACCAAAGCGACGGACAAAAACTGTAAACGTAAGGGAACGAAGTAGCCGGATGAAGATTCCTTTCAAAATAAATAAACACATATTGTTGAAAAGTATTGATTAAGCAAGCGTCAAACCTGCTCTGTTCAACACAACACGAGGCTGCTTGCACACAGCGTCCAGCAGCTGACGTTGTCGCTCGTTCTCCTCCTGTGCTCCACAAAGCTCTTTTTCGCACGTCACGTTCGTTGCAGCACACATATTCATGATATCGGCGACACTCTTGCTCACACTTGGTGTCTGCTGAGCAAATGAGTCGCTAACAAAACGCGTCTCCTTTTTTTTGGTGGCTAGCAAGCAAAGCTAAGCTAAGCTAAGCAAAGCTAAGCTAAGCTAAGCTAAGCAAAGCTAAACAGGGCAGAGAGATGTCGACGAGCACCGCCTGATACGAATGTAAGCAGACACGAAATGTAGCAATTATTTTTGACTTCTCTAAAGTAGCAACGCACGCACAGTGTCGATGTTTAAGTCCATTCAGTCAGAAATCAAGAAGGATTATATAGCGAAGCGCGAAAGCGTGCGTGTCGACGCCAAAGCGGCCTGGAACGGAGTATCATCGTCACGTGAAACCTACGACAATTCCAGCTGGACAAATCTCATTGTCGGGGAAAACCATGATGTAATAATAAACAAAAAGATTACGTGGAATGATATATTTACCAGGAGAACAAAAGGGACACATCAAAACTGCATTTGGACGAATAGGAAACACGTGTAGTACCTGTACAGCATTGTTTTAAAGCTGTTATATGCCTGGCTATTTTTGATTTTATGTTCTACCAGCTAATTTGTTCAAGTGCTTATACATCCCATTCTATGCTACAGCAACATCTAGTGGTCAATTATTACACACTATGACTTTACAAGATGCTTAGAGATGAGTGAATCACATTGATTTGCTCCAGGCTTGCTACAAGCATGCACACCATTATGCGCTTTCATTATTATTTTTTATTTATTTAAAGAATCAATCAAGGAAACAATGGAACTCACAGTTCTATTTTCATTAATTGTGCAGCCCTGGGAGCTGGCTGGGTAAGAAGATTAGTTTGATGCTGGTAGCTTCTTGATCTCGACCCATTTGACCTGCAACACATACCATAGTATCTAAATCAAACACTACACATTAGTAGGTTAAAACCACCAACATCCCCATTTACCTAACTACATGGCAGTCTAGCTAGAGACACGCTAGCATAGGTTACCTGAGCTTACCCTATCTTAGCTAGCTACCTTCATTCCCCGTGTGGCCACGGGTGGAAAAGGCATCGCTGAACGAACTGAAATGGGTTAGCCGCAAGGGGAGGGAGGCCATTGACCTGCTTGCCAGTCAGTCACCGGTGCCTTTCCACCAGTCGTCACACGGGGAATGGAGCCAGGACAAAATGTGGGAAGGAAGGGTTATTTTTGTGTGTGAGTGTGCCTGTGAAATAGTCTTACCCAGTCTCGTGTCTCAGCTAGCTCACCCGTAAGGTAAAACAAAACCCTGGTTAGTTTGGTGATGGTTGCTAGTTCTTGTTGGACCCATTTGCCCTGCAAAGTATATCACATGAATTAAAAATTTACAGCAGTAGTAACACAGATCACAGCAAAAATTTCTTACACTACACATTAGTAGGTTATAACCCCCCCTTACACATTTACTCTACAACTACACGGCAGTCTAGCTAGCCAGGAGGCCGAGCTCCATTCCCCGTGTGGCGATGGGTGGAAAAGACACCGCTGACCAACAGGTCAGCCGCAAAGGAAGGGAGGCGACTGACCTGCTTGGCAGCCGGCCAGCCAGCGGTGCCTTTCCACCCGTCACATGGAATGGAGCCAGGACAAATGTGGGAAATAATTTTTGGGGGGTCGTGTGAACTAGTGTTACCTGCTGTCATGTGAAAGAGGAATAAAATTATTTTGTCCTCTTTGCGTGTTTGAAAACTTGAAGACAGATTTAATGTAAGAAAAATACACCTTTGCAAAAATGATTTAATGTAAGAAAGGTCAGCGATCTCTGGACAAATAACAGCCTCTAATTCATCACTTAAACAGGTGTGATTCAGAGCGTCAAATGTACTCTTCTGCGTGTACAATGGCTTCTTATAGTTAAAAATACCTCCTCCTTTTCATTTATAGACTAAACATATTCTTGGTACTTTTACGTGAGCAGATGGCGTAAACAAGGTCAGGTGTGGGTGTGTTTTTGGGACAAATTCTGTCCAAGGACTAAATGTGTTTTCGCACAAAACGCTGAGAAGGAACTTTTTTAGACTAAATAGTATGTCCCAGTTTAAGGTCAGATTATACGAAGTCAACACCACCTTCTCTGCCCAGGACACAAAACATTTAGACAAGGTCAATATAAAGAATTAAAATGTTAATAATGTGTAACAATGGTTAATATATGAAATGAAGAATTAAAAATGTTATAATATCTATCACATGTCTCAGCAGACTCATTATGCGCAAGTCAAAACAAAACCCAGGTTACTTTGATGCTGGTCGCTAGTTTTTGATCGACCCATTTGCCCTGCAAAATACATCACAAAAACTAATTACAGTAGCAGTAACACAGATCACAGAAACAAAATAAAAAACACTACACATGAGTAGTTTTAAACCTCCTGTCCCTGAAGGAATATTTTGATTACTATATTAAGTGTAATCTTTGCGTGTCCAAATAATTGTATTCAGAATCTGATGAAGAAGTTTTCCTTGCAAGGATTTATTTAGAAGCCTCTAAAGACACAGTCAGGACACCCACATCTGAATGCAATGTGGAGCCCCCAAGTGTGTGACAATTTACAGAACATCGACTCATTTATACTCAAAAGATAAAAGGTTCCTCTTCCCCTCCTAAGTTGATTAAAGGACAGACATGTCGACTCCTAGTGAACAAATGTGTGATGTTATTAGTAAGCAGACGTTTACATACAGACATGTTGATTCCAGGTTGGACAAAGGTGTAATGTTATTAGTAAACAGACATTTACATATAGTTCCCCTTCTTGACTGGGTGAACAAATGCAATCAGGATCTGGCCCCAGACTTTTAGTCTCTAATGACAAAAGACTCTGATAACATCATGCACATTCCTATCTTCAATAGCTTTGAGGGTGAGAGGATAAAATAAAGTTCACAAAATCACCATCCCACTGTATTCTTTTAAATACTCATGATTATATCACATCTATATGCTTTATAAGTAAATCCAAAAACAGTAAAATTATAAATTGAAAATATTGAATGTCTTCATCCCCCATTTACTCCGCAACTAGGCAGCAGTTTAGTTAGCCTCCCGGCTAGCTAGCTGGTTGGCAGGCTAGCTAAGCTAGGTTAGCTTAGCCTAGTAAATTTTGACTGTTTAGAATGGAATTTGCTCTCCATTATTCCATCAATATATTTTGTTATTGAGAAAAAAGCATCTGGTTTCTTCACAACAACACAAAAATGCTTTGGTCTCGTAGAAAATGACTCGTAATTTAAAGTTACTTTTCCAGCAAGACTTTTCATTTTATTCCGTCTATAAAAGCGACTAATACTGCGTCGTTAAAACCAACTGCACAAAGAGGAGCCTCTTACAAAAAAATTGTTTTTTCTTCTTAATACAAAACGGGAAAACTACACAGTATTGCACAAAGGGTAAAGTTGTCAATCTCTATCTGCAGCACAAATATATCGTAAGAGAGAAATAAATTAAGACTGAATTGGATTGGTTAAACAGCAGTCGAGTTGTCGGGAAAGAAAAATGCCATTTTTGATAGTCGCGCGGCTGCCCTACATGAAAGAAAATATGTACATTTTTCATTGGCGTAGAGCAAGGGACGGTGCGCCCACCGTTGCCGCCGTTGCCGCCGTTGCCACCGTTGCCGCCGTTGCCGCCTTTGGATTGGCAGGATGAGGACGCTACTTGTCGATGAGGCCCGCCTCCTTGATCTTGGTGTAGAAGAACTTCTCGAGTAGGTTGGCGCACTTGTAGTACTCACTCTCGGGCGGGTTGTACTCGCGGCAGTTGGTGAAGACGCGCTGCATGTCGGCCATGAAGAGCTTGCGAGTGGCGCAGTAGCGGCTCTTCAGACGCTCGCTCATCATCCTCAGGTCTGACCAGCATCCGAACACGTTTATGGCAAGTCAACAAAACACATGAAATGTTTGACTGTACGGGTATTTCAAAGGCTATAAACGTTTTTAAAAACTAGCATGCCTCCATGTTGTTTTTGCAAAACAATCCGTACTACATGCATGTTACTCCCAAGTTGTTCTTTCAAATGTCCTGTTTTTTAAATGCCTTACTATACTACAAGTATATTGAAAAACATATTACACAAGTTGATGAAAATAGCCCTACACTGCATAATTCCATGTAGAAATGAAAATTACAATACCGCATCGTTTTTAAGTCTTAACCTACTGTAATTATTTTTGGAAATGTCTCTCGATGCGTAGATGCCATTTTTTAAATGCATGCACACATATTTTTAAAAAGCCTTTATCATTTTGTAAAAACAAAACAAAGAACTAAATCATTGCTAAAAGTGAATATTTTTTACATTACTATACATTGTTTTTTAAATACCTGAATACATTTTTTAAACGCCTTACTAGACATAATTTTGTGTAAAAAAAAAAGAAAGTTTTATTTTACATGCCTGACTATACATATTTTTTTCCCCAGTGCATTACTATATAGCATATTTGTAAAATCCTAAATACATGTTTAGAGAAAAACACCGTACTATACATAATTTTAGGGGGAGAAAAACTTTTTTTTAATGCCTACATGTTATTTGTTTGTCTCAGTACATTGTTATAAAGCCTGTTTTTACAGTTAATGCCTATGTGTAAAAATAATAATAATAAAAATAAAAATAAACTATATATTTTTAGATTTTACTATACATTGCCATAAAAAAAAGATTTGTGTGTTTTTTTCTTTAATTTTTTAAAGCCTTACTACACACGGTGTTGTTATTTTAAACGGCTAATTTACCAGATGTGCTTATGTTGCTAGTGTAAATGTGGATTTGACTCACCCATGGGGAGGCGGATAACTTGGTAGTATCCCGGAGCCTCGCTTTTCATGTCAGGTTCAACGAAGGGCCAAGCGTTCTGGTGACCCCGACAGACGAGACCACGCCGAGTCGAGCGCGTGTGCGTGTGAGTAACATGTAAGTCACCTTGACGCGCTGCAGGATGTTCTTGAGCGCGCCGTACAGCTGCTCAGGGTCTTTGATGTCCTTCCTGCAGGAGAGGCAAGGTTATCCCAAGGTCACAAATGGCGACAGAGTGCGCTTACTCACCCTTTGGCCAGCGGCTTCCATCCGGTTTCACCCGCGGACGCACACAAGAGAGGTCAAACCAGGGACGACGGCAAGCGAGGGGGCAAAAGGACGCACGGACGCCGGGGATGCTTTAGATGGGAATCTGCCCGACGCCGTCCTTGAAGCACGAAAGGCCCGGGTAGACTTTGCGGATCTGTACCCGCTTCCTCTCCATCAGCTTCTTGATGATCTGACCACACGTAAATTCTTTGTCATCTCAAATGCGCACGCTGTCATTTGCACATACTACTTTGAAACCATGAGCGTACTTAAAGATCCTAATAGAAAAGCCTAACCCCAGTTTTTATAACACTCAATTGAAACCCTACTTTGAAACAAAGCATATTTTAAATTCCTAATTATAGTTTGACATCCTACCCCATTTAAAAACCCTACTTTCAAACCCTAAGCCTACTTTAAGATCATAACTCTAAGCCCAGTTTAAAACACAAATTTGAAACCCTAAGCCTACCTAAATCCCTAATTGAAAACACTTACCCTAATATAAAAAAAAAACATAAGTGTAGTTTGAAATCCTACTTAAAAACCCTAACTAAAGTTTAAAACCCTACTTTGAAAAAACAAAAAAACAACTATAGCGAGGCGGGGTTTTTTTCATAAAAAAAAAAAGTAGCGACCAGGCGTTTTTTGTCCTGTTTTTTTTTTCATTGAACGATCATGTTTAGCAAGGTGTTTGTTTTCATTTTAAAAAACGAGCATGTATAGAAAGGTGTATTTTTTGATTCCGAGCCACCGTCACGCGGTGAGTGAGCTGACACGGGTTCCACGTGTTGTAGGACTCTTTACAGGTGAATTCATGCGCACGATTAGCTGCGCTGATCTTTGTGCAAGTGTCGGGACACGAGACATGTCTCCATCCAAGCACTTGGTTTGGAAATAGAGAAGATTTCAAATCTGACGTTTATGTGAAGACACTCAACGGTTTTTCAATGCCTTGGTGTATTAGAGGAGATTTGTTTGCATTGTAGAACTTTTTGTCCATTTGAGTTGTATGAAATAATCAGTCACACGGTGAGAAGGATTTCTTCTTTCTTGGTATTGTAGTAAGATGAATACTTACTCTTCCGTGTTCATGATGTTGATTATCAAAACATACAATGAGATCAGTGAATTCAGGCATTACCTAAGGATTTTATTCACAAATTTGTGGACAGTGAGAATATGCAGCCACCCGCGCCATTATTGATTCTCAACTGTGTCGCCCAACCCCCTGCTCGTCCTTCATATTCTTTGTCCTTGCAAAAAACTTTCCCAGTTAGTCACATGGTACCTCCTTCTTTCCTTCCCCCTCGTAGTCACAAGATGGAACACAGGTAATCAGGTAAGGGTTGATGTTGTTTACAGAAGAGACAGAGAGAGAGAGACTGGGGAGCCTTAGTATAAACAAAGGGGTCTAATTAATCTAATCTATCTAATTAATTAAAATAATCTCAGGAGAGCACAAAGAGAAAACCACCCCCTCACATCATTTGAATTCTCACACAAAACTATACTGAGTAAATCAAAGCAATTTTGTCCAATTCTAAATAGTTATAACTAAATCAAAACAGTTATAATTAAATTGAAACAGAAGATTCACTTCAGTATCAAGCAGTCAAATAGCAGCAATGGATTTCTGTCACATTTCCTGAAAGCTGGTTTTCCTTCCTGATCATCCTTAACGGCGGTTCTCAAACTTTTGACACCAAGTAGCATCTAAAGAAATTCAACCAACATTAAAATACAGTCGTGTCGTTGGCCCAAGTGTCCATCAAAACGATACAGAGGTTTGATTTCTTATTGTAAACTCACATTATGCAATTGGAACATTCACACAAGAAAAAAAATAATCAACTCATCCACTCAAACAGACTTTATGCATAGCTTCCTTGTAGTATGCTTATTTAATGTTTTAATATAAGTAGCATTTATTTGTCAATGATTTGTTTCTTTTTCTTTTTGCGTAGCACTAGAGAGCCGCATAGCACTGGTGCTACTAGCTAATTATTACAACTACTGATCGATGCAGTATCCAAATAGAATGTGATTGTAGATTGTTCCAGGACTGCTTTCACAGTTAATTGGTACATTTATCATAATGCGACAATGTTGTTGCTTGCACTTGTCATTTGACCTTGTAAATATTGGACCAATTAAAGGACGATGAATGACAAACATGCAAAATAACGTGCACTTTTTGCCTGCGACCAGCAAATGTGACAAATGTTCATGACATATCACAAGATGCAAACCACTCATAAAGGAAGAAAAAAGTGGAAGGCCAGATTATGTTTGTATTTATTTATTTATTGTAAACAAGTACAGAAATGAGACAGGAACAAAGCTTGTCTGATGGGGACAAGACGAATCTCGACCAAAGTGATGAAAAGGCCAAACGTATGGAACACCAAAATTGAAATAAAGCTCGAATTTTTAATATCATGGAAAGACTAATAACAATTTGATTGTCAATGCTTTCTTTTATTTTAAATGAAAAGAGAACGTTATCATGATGCATGCCTGACCATTTCGCCACCCAGAGTGTTAACGTATGTTGTATTCGTTTTGGATTCCAACAATTTGTCACTGAAAGCATTTCTCATACTGACCAGGAGATGGCGACAGTGTGGAGCCTGAAGACGATCTGGAATGTTGTTCCAGCCTAAATGCCCCAACCGCTAACTACACACATAATGGACATTGTTGGTAACGATCCTGAAAATTTAATTAATTAAAAACAAAACAAAAAAAACAACAACTTTGGTTGTGATTGACTTTGACTTTTGTGGCGGAAAAGGAGAAAAGCAACACTTTTGCAGTCCTGATGACAGGCCAGCGGGCGGCGCTAGTGTGCAAAAAGCGGGAGATAGTGGATGACGTCAGGCCTGCAGTTTATAAAGCGACAGGTGCGCGTTTATTGGATTGTTCACCATTAACGGCAAGATGGCGGCCGCACTCGTGGCCTTCTGTTAGGTTGGTGAGCGAGCGCACGAGTAAATGTGTTTGGCGTTTGTTGTCTATTCTCATGATGGCACTTCTTGCAGGATTTTCACACTCGAGGGACTCAACAGCGGTTGCGGTTTGAGCACCTCACATCAAAATTCGCTTCACTTTGCTTAATTTACCACGCAGTCCTTGCTCTTTGTTTGGGCCTTTTTGTTTTGGTTCGATTTTCATGCTGGCCATCATTCATTGTCTTTTTTTTGGTTATTTTATTTATGTTGCTGTAAATGACACACCTGCTGGTTTTCTACTTGGGAATTGAACTGTGAGGGTTTTTGTTGTTGTTGTTGATAACAAAAATAGTTTGTGTAATAAAGATGGCTGTCTTGGGGGGGAATTCAGCTCGACTGTCCGTGGGACAGAAGTTAAGATGGATTGGATGTGGGGAAATTTGTTTTGATTGTTAGCTTGCTAGCTTGCTTAGCTCATTAAGAGACAGGTGTGCGCGGGTCACGAATGGATTCATCAGCATGTGCGGCAAGATGGCGACCGCACGGGATGAAAGACTGGACAAAAGTAAGTTCCAAAGTAGATAGTAGACACACCAATGAACAAGCTTTTTGACTGATGAGGCGTGTAAAAGTGCACATTAAAATGGATGATGTCTTCCCCCCCCCCCCCCTTTTTTGTTTCTGCTGTGTTGCCTCTTCAAATGGGCGGAGATGACCAGCATGGAGCCGCTGGCGCTGGATGGACCCCACCGGTGAGCCTGCGCTTGACTTAAACCTCCATGTTTGCCCTTGCCCATGTATTAATATTATTATTATAAAATATATATTTTGTGACAAAATGATTAAATCACTCAGCCACATCTGTACTAGGTGAGTATAGTACAGGGGTGGCCAAGTTCGGTCCTCGAGAGCCACTATCCAGCCTGTTTTCCATGTCTTCCTCGTTCAGCGCAGCTGATTCTAATGATCAGCTCATCAGCAAGCTTTGCAGAAGCCTGACAACGATCCTGATCATGAATCAGGTGTGTTAGTGGAGAGAAACATGGAAAACAGGCTGGATAGTGGCTCTCGAGGACCGAACTTGGCCACCCCTGGTATAGTACAACACTCTTTTGGAATAAATATCAGATGTGAAATATAGCTTGACACAAGGTTTTTGCAGCCATCTACAGGTATCTTTGCCCAGAAAGCAAATATTATTTCACATGAATTTATTTTCTTTTTCTTTTTGTAATTTCTTTTTCTGGAGAGCTCAGTATAGTTCGTTCGGTAATTTTACCGATTCAACATGTCATCATCATTATTGCTCTCTCTCTCTCATTTTTATTATTTATTTATTTTTTTTAAATTGTTACTATTCACATGATTTGCCTTGTTTGGCAACTGTCTTCTTCACGTTCCATCAGATTCTCTTTTCTATTTAAGTCTGAAAATGGCCACTTGAGAATCTTCTTGTTTTAATTTACTTTTCTTTTTTAATCTTTTTTCTGGAGAGCTCATTATTGTTTATTCTGTAATTTTACCGATTTGACATGTCATATCATTGCGCTCTTATTTAATTTTTTTTAAATATATATTTTTTTCTTTTTTTTCACATGCTCTGCCTTGTTTGGCAACTGTCTTCTTCAGGTCCCATCAGATTCTCTTTTCTATTTAGGTCTGAAAATGGCCACTTGAGAATCTTCTTCTTTTTCTTTTCTTTTTATAATCATTTTTTCTGGAGAGGTCATTATTGTTCATTCGGTAATTTTACCGATTTGACATGTCATCATCATTGCTCTCTCTCTTATTTTGTTTTTAAATATATATTTTTTTATTTCACATGACTTGCCTTGTTTGGCAAGTGTCTTCTTCACGTCCTATCAGATTCTCTTTTCAATTTAAGTCTGAAGATGGCCACCACTTGAGAATCTTCCCGCACTTTCTGCAACCAAACTATGAGAGATTTGGCATCATGCTTGGAATTGTCTCCCAAGCTTCAGCTTTATCATCACTTGACTGTATCCAATTTACACTCACCATCTCCTAATTGTATTGATGGTACCTTGCACGCGCTGGACATTGCCTGTAACAGCCACAGTGGACGACTCACCTCGCTCGGGTTTGTTGTCTGTAAGGTGCACTTTTCTTTACAGGCCCGTGAGAAGAACATTCCATGACCTTTTGTGGTTTATCCGCGTGAGTTGTGAGTGGACCGGTCTTGTACTTTGAAGTCGGTAGGGGGCGCCTATGATGCTAGCGCGGAAGGCTTGAGCTCACACTGGGCATCTTTTTATCGTCTGGGTTGAAAGTTGAGTAAATCCCTCTGTGAAATTGTATCGCAGTTGCTCAGCTGTCATCCGCGGATTTTCTGGCATCTTTTGCTTGAGATATCAAAGCAATCACCAACGGCATCCTCTCTTTCCAGTGTGCCATTTTCAACGCCTCCAGTTGTCCCTCTCGAAATGTTTATTTGCTCTCTTTTTATGTTCATATCTTTGCCAATGAAGGCAAATGACCTTGACTTGTGTGACCTTGATTTGGACGTCACCATTTTGCAAAGACACCATCGACTGTCTGGAAGGAGAAGGAATACCACATGTCTTTTACATCGGCTTAATTGTTGACCGCCGAGGTTGTGTTGACACATACAGGTGCTTTCATCCCATGAATAAAAATAATTTATAGGCTAAGGGTTGGTGAGGAAATAACAAAAAGGACATTACCTGATCTATCACAAATGTATTTTGTGTAATTTAAGTAGCGTTGGTGTATTTGAGTAGCTATTTGATGTGATTATAAAGAAAGAGTCAAACATGCTGAAATGCTTATTAGCAGAGGGGCTAGAATAATTTAAACCACAGCTGTATATTCATGTATTTACCTGATTAGTATATTTTTGGAAATAACAAATTTTTGAACACAGGAAGCACAACAGAATTTTAATAGTCAATTTCATAATTATTCCAAAAATGTACCACTTTAACAGAAACTCATTCGTTATTTATCAGATTTTAGTTACTTGTGAGTGTAGTGTTTGATATTGTACATTGCCTTATTTGTATTTTTTTTTTAAATAGAATTGTGTAAAATGTGGCGCTCTTAAGTATGCTATCTGTGTAATAAAGTGAGATTTTGTTGATGTGATCTGTGTTGCAGGGCAGATGTGTCGATGAAGTAGCGACCGGCATCCGACTAATCTGGGCTTTGTTTTACGTTGCGGATGAAGAACCCCAGATGAGACATGCGACCAGGTAACACTAGATCACATGACAAAAAAACCCACCTTCCTTTCCTACATTTGTCCTCGCTCCATTCCCTGTGTTGACGGGTGGAAGGGCATCGCCGGCTGGCTGGCAAGCGGGCCAATCGCTTTTTTTTTTTTATTTTTGCGGCTGGCCTGTTTGCCAGCCAGTCGGCGGTGCCTATTCCACCCGTCGCCACATGGGGAATGGAGCTAGCTAAGCTATTTACCTAAGCTAACTAGCCTACCTTTGCTATGCTAACTAGCCTAGCCTTGCTAAGCTAGTTAGCGTGGCCTTGCTAAGCTAGTTAGCCCAGCTAAGCTAGCCTAGTTGCGGAGAGAGAATGTGTAGTGTTTTTTGTTCCTGTGTTACTACAACTACTGTAATTTGTTTCCGTCATCTCTGTTGCAGGGCAAATGGTGGAGATCAAGAAGCTACCCGCACCAGACAAATGAGGATATTTTACATTACGGATGATGAACCCCAGATGAGACACGAGACCAGGTAACACTAGTTCACATGACAAAAACAATCCTTCCTTCCTTACATTCGTCCTGGCTCCATTCCCTGTATTGACGGGTTGAAGGGCATCGCTGGCTGGCTGGTAAACGGGCCAGTCGCCGCTCTCGCACTCTCCTTGCGTCTGGCTTGTTTGCCAGTCAGTCAGCGGTGCCTATTCCACCCGTCGCCACACGGGGAATGGAGCTAGGCTAGCTAGCCTGCCGCCTAGTCACGGAGTAAATGGGGGATGGGAGGTTTTAACCTACAAATGTGTAGTGTTTTATTTTGTTCTTGTGATGTGTGTTGCAGTGCGGATGTGCCGATCAAGAAGTAGCGACCAGCATCAAACTAATCTGGGTTTTGTTTAACGTTATGGACGATGAGCCGGCTGACACATGAGACCAGTTAACACTACAGTTGCGGACTAAATTGGAATGGGTAATAACCTACTAATGTGTAGTGTTTAATTTTGTTCCTGTGATCTGTGTTGCAGGGCAAATGGGTGGAGATGAAGAAGCTACCAGCGTCAAACAAATCTTCCAACCCAGCCGGCCAAGCAGTCTACAGCTCCAAAAAACTATTAAAGTGTTGGGAGCCGAGCAATAGGTGACAAGTGACGGCAGGCAGAATCAAGTGGTCCTTTGGGCACCCGCATGGCGGTAAAATGTTGGCCTCTTGTAAGGTGAGACTCCAGTCATGCAATGGGCAGTTGCTGAGTTTTTATTTTATTTATTAGCTTTCCTCCAATTTTTTTTTTAATGGGTTAGCCCAGAGCTGAGAGTTTGGCCAACTCTGTTTCAGCAGGGTAACAAGATGGCGTCCATGTCATGTGACCAGCAGTTGAGTACTACTTGTCACTTATGAGCATAGAGTACTACGCTGTGATTGGTCAACTGTTGGTCACATGATGTATGGAGGCCATCTTGTTACCCTGCGGAAACAGTTGGCCAAACTCTCCATCAATGGCGCTGCGTTGGCCCAGTCAGTAATTCTGCCCGTTTGTGTCTCATGTGATATATCTGTGAAAGATTCCTTGAGTGAAATTCAATAAAAGTAATGTATATAATTATGACTGTGTTGAGAAGTTTGAATATACAGTAATTGAAGGGCTTTTAGAGCCCAGTCTGTTGGTTAATAAGTTTGTGATATTTGAGTCACTGCGGTGAACCCTTCAATATAACAATACTATATGTAAACACACAGGCAAGGGCAAATATATTCATACCCCCAGCAAATCTTGCTATACAGGTGCTTTCATCCCATGAATAAAATTAATTTATAGACTAAGGGTTGGTGAGGAAATAACAAAAAAGATGTGATGGATCAGGTAATGTCCTTTGAGTAATATAAGTAGCGTTTGTGTATTTGACTAGTTATTTGATGTGACTATAAACAAAAAGTCAAACATACTAAAATACTTAGCAGAGGGTGTAGAATAATTTAAACCACAGCTGTATATTCATGTATTTACTTGATTTGTGTATTTTTGGAACAGTAAAAAAAAATTTTGAACACAGGAAGCTCAGCAGCATTTTAATCAAGTCAATTTCATAATTGTTTTTTAAACAAAGTACCACTTTAACAGAAACTCATTTGTTGTTTTGATCAGATTTTAGTTACTTGAGTGTAGTGTAAGATATTGTACATAGCCCTTTTATTTTTTTAGATAGAATTGTGTAAAATTTGGCACTCTTAAGTATGCTATCTGTAATAAAGGGAGATTTTGTTGATGTGATTGATCTGTGTTGCAGGGCAGATGTGACGATGAACTAGCGACCGGCATCCAACTAATCTGGGCTTTGTCTTGCGTTGCGGATGAAGAACCCCAGATGAGACATGAGACCAGGTAACACTAGTTCACACGACAAAAAAAACAATCCTTCCTTCCTTACATTTGTCCTGGCTCCATTCCCTGTGTTAACGGGTGGAGAGGCATCGCTGGCTGGCTGGTAAACGGGCCAGTCGCGTCGCTCTCCCTTCTTGCGTCTGGCTTGTTTGCCTGTCAGTCAGTGGTGCCTATTCCACCCGTCGCCACACGGGGAATGGAGCTAGGCTAGCTAGACTGCCGCCTAGTCACGGAGTAAATGGGGGATGGGAGGTTTTAACTGACAAATGTGTAGTGTTTAATTTTGTTCCTGTCATCTGTGTTGCAGGGCAAATGGGTGGAGATGAAGAAGCTACCAGCGTCAAACGAATCTTTCAGCCTAACCGGTCAAGCACCCTACAGCTTCAAAAAACAACTAGTAAAGCGTTGAGAGCCAAGCAATAGGTGACAAGTGACGGCAGGCAGAATCAAGTAGTCCTTTGGGCACCCGCATGAAGAAAAGTTGGCCTCTTGTAAGGTGAGACTCCAGTCATGCAATGGGCAGTTGCTGAGTTTTGTAAAATTATTTAGTATTTATTTGTTTTAGCTTTCCTCCCATTTTTTGTTTTTAATGGGTTAGCCCAGAGCTGAGAGTTTGGCCAACTGTTTCAGCAGGGTAACAAGATGGCGTCCATATCATGTGACCAGCAGTTGAGTAGTACTTGTCACTTATGAGCATAGAGTACTACGCTGTGATTGGTCAACTGTTGGTCACATGATGTATGGGGGCCATCTTGTTACCCTGCGGAAACAGTTGGCCAAACTCTCATCAACGGCGCTGCTTTGGCCCAGTCAGTAATTCTGCCTGTTTGTGTCTTGTGATATATCTGTGAATGATTCCTTGAGTAAAATACAATAAAACTAACTAATGTATATAATTGTTACTGTGTTGAAGTTTGAATATACAGTAATTGAACGGCTCTTAGTGCCCAGTCTGTTGGTTAATTAGTTTGTGATATTTGAGTCACTGCGGTGAACCCTTCAATATAACAATACTATATGTAAAAACAAGGGCAAATATATTCATACCCCCAGCAAATCGTGCTAAAAAGTAGGAAAGCTTTTATATAAATTATAACCAAAAGTCCAAAAATGATCATATCCTGCTCCAAAAACAACAGAAGTTATATTTGTTTTAAAAGAACCATGCAAAGTACATAAGACAGGAGCCTCCCTTAAGTAAATTGTAGTGCATACATTGTAGATGGAGAAAAAAAAAAACTTAACTAGGAAATAGCGGAATAAGTTTGTTGCGTCTCTGCCGCCCATGAGGATTTATATAGCGCAAAAAAAAAAAGCCATAGCGGTGCAATCAATGTTTTAAACCACAAAGCTGCCCGGATGTCTGGGTTTGGTCATGTGACTGATCGATCTTCCCGATTTGAGTTAACTGTAAAAGACCAGATTTACATCACCTGAATAGAAACAGTAAACGTGCTTTGTTTAGGAAACGTTTTGCTAATGCTGAAGTCAATGGCATATCCAAAGTGATGGGCTGGTATTTGGCACCCACTTTAATCGTGTCGATGGTGGAAAATAGAGTAAAAATGTTGATGCCTTGTGCTTTTATCTTCTGTCTGATCTGCAAGTAGGTGCCGGTTGACTCCCATCAGCAGTGACCTGCTCACAGTGGCCAACAGTAAATGAAACGCAAAAGCTGGGCTCTTCTCTCACCTGCCAAAGTGGAAAGTGCAGGTAAATTTGTCATCACCTTACAAAAATGATAGCAGGATTGAATGTTTAAATGCAAGCAGAGTAGCTGCATGTGAATGTGTCATTTACTATTCCCCCCCCCCCCCCCCTCCCATAGAAAAGTGGCCTGGTGATTACAGCATCTGCATTTGGGGCACACAAGAATGATGGAAGAGCCACGCAAAGGAGTGGAGAAAGCAGTGTTGACACATTAGTTGTTAGCTTGGAACAAAGTGCTACTTGCCAGCTAAGTGAAAGAAGAAAAATGTCTGTTACATGGATGTTTATTAGTAAAGTTCTTCACTAGATGCTAACATGTTCTATTGAGTTAACATCTAGTGAAGAACTTTACTAATTCACCGACATTTTTCTTCTTTCGCTTAGCTGGCAAGTAGCACTTTGTTCCAAGCTATTTTGTAAGCTGTGAAATCCTTCAACATGTAACAAAGCTCTTGAATAAACATGTGCTGAAAAGCATTTCTACTGTCAACTTGTGAGATGGCAATTATTCACACCAATGTTCATTTGTATTTGGCCTTGGATAAAAACCTCAGTCAAAAGTTAAAATTCTGCATGAAGTATAGGGGATTTAGTACTTGATGAATGTCCAAAGGACATAGCCAATACTTTTTTTTTTTAAATGTAGTACACTAAGGGTGAAGAAATTGTAGCAATCCTGCACAATACAGGCAGCTCAGATATTTACATACTTCTCTCCAGGTGTACATGATTACAACAAAGGCTCTAAACTAAGCATTAATAGCTGGGAAGTATGCAAACTGATGTTGAACTGGGAAATTGACTACAATTTACAGATATAGTTTTCGGTGGAGGTAAAATTCAGTTGACATCACAGCTTAGTCCAGCTTGTGACTTTCGCAGCAATGGCCAGCCGTCATCGGGTTCTTCCACCGTGCGACACACAAAATGTCATCATGGCAGGCAACAACAAACCATCCCCCATTTGCTGTAATGCTCACTTACCTGACACTCGCCATCTTGCTGCGCTGGATGAAACCTTGTGCACATCTGTCTTGTTTCTGGCAGATTGCAAACATTTAGGGGCAGAGTGGAGTATTTACATCAATTCGGGAATAATTTTATGGCAGCATATTACAGCCACATGATTATATACACATGGCATTTGAGAATTCATACCCTTGTCCGTCATTCTTGGTGCCTCCTCCCTTGCCGCTCCACTAATGCCCAGCGGCAGCCTGCAAGTTGTCAAAAGAGGAGGGCCTACATTACGCTGGACCGACGATAAATGGCCACCGAGTGTGGCCGCTCGGCCTGCAGCTATTTACGAATTGCAGAATGCACTTGGGTGTGTGTGTGTGCTCATTACCTGGTCGCGTTGCTCCTGGTGATTCGCAAACTTTTGCTTGCGTGCTCGCCTGCCGGTCGCCATGTCGCCGCACCTGTCTCTGATTGAGCTGCTGGCTGGCAGGCCTTATCCGGCGCCGGTCTGCTGTGCTCGCTGGCGCCACCCGGTGGCCTGCCTTGATATTGGTATATACTAAACGGCTGGCAGTCGGGTGGAAGGTTGTGGGTTGAGACCTTAACTGTATGTGTCAACAATGAAACGTAAAATCAGGTTTTGGTACCTTCTGGAACATCTTGTGGACTTCTCAGGTCACAGCAATGGCGCGTTACACTGGCGTGGGTTTCTGACAAAGTGGGAGGTCATTTTCTACCTGATGTTTAATGACCTCGCGGTGGCAGGAAGGAACTTTCCTTTTGAATACACATTTTCAGAATATTTAGCTCACAATCGAATGTGAGGTGAAAATAAAAAGGGGTGGGTGCTCCAATTTTCTAATAATGTCCTAAATTAGCATTGATGCCAACTTCGTTTTGTGTCCTTGCTAGTCCACAAACTGTGAAATGTTTTCTTTTTTCTTTTACGTCCTAGTTTTCTAATCGTGTCAATAAATGATGATTAAAAGTACATCTTTGTTATTTTTCACTCAAGCTGCTGCGCCTCCCAAGAGTTAATTAGCAAAGCATTCTGTGGAATGAAGCATTTGTTCATCAAAATAAATAAAAGCTTCCTGATTTTACACCTGCGCTAACTCGGCGTTCTAGCTTGGTTCTCATTTTGTGCCTTGAAATTGTTTTTTGTTAAACCATTATCAATTCTACCAAACAGATGCTAAGCTAAATGTAGACAATAAGCCTGATGGTGACGTGTCTGTCAGGTCTTTTCAAATGCTTTACCGTTCTTTAGTTATGTGGGACTAATCTTCACATTATTTGCTGAAAAACTCACCTGTTTGTGTATTGTAGTGCCACAAGATGGCAACAAAGCCCTGGCTAACAGTAAAGTGGTAATTGCGGTCACGGAAGTACAGCTACATAATCCTTTTCACACAGCTTTATTGCAGCTTTATTTTATTTTTGTAACCTATTCTTTTTTCTTGGCTGGCAAACTGACTTTCGCAGATTTTATTCTCTGGCCAAAGCCATGTCTAATCTAAAAGTATTGCTTTGGCGTCATCTGGTTAGTGCCGAGAAATTACGCTCAAATAAAGGAAGCTGTTTCATTTGGAAAGCCAATAAAAAGGTAGTGCTTTACCACCATTTTGTGGCATTTACGAGTTGATAATGATAAAGCATTTTGTGGTCTTAGCTTTTAGCTAGTTTCGCTATGTTTGCGGATTGAGATACATTTTGTGGCAGTAACTTTACTATCGTATTTTACTTTGACAGTATTTCAACTTCTGACACTTCTATTCAGTCAACTGTACATAAAAAACAAACAAAAGTGGATCTCAGTAGAGTTTGACTTTTGACAACCGGAGGGTTTGAAAGCTCCATTTTCCTTATGACTTACTATATAAATGGTTTTTGTAAATACAAAATGACTTGATATATAAATGGTTGTTGTAAATACAAAATACTAAAATGACTTAGTATATAAATGGTTGTTGTAAATACAAAATGACTTACTATATAAATGGTTGTTACAAATACTAAAATAATTTACTATATAAATGGTTGTTAGAAATACAAAATGATGCTAAAATGACTTAGTATATAAATGGTTGTTAGAAATACTAAAATGACTTACTATATAAATGGTTGTTAGAAATACTAAAATTATGCTAAAATGACTTACTATATAAATGGTCATTATAAATACTAAATGATACTGAAATGACAGTCCATAAATGGTCGTTATAAATAAAAAATGATGCTAAAATGACTTACTATATAAATGGTCTTTATACAAAAATAATACATGGAAAAATTAACCAGAAAAAAGACGAGCCGCATGATGTACTTCTTGGGCATGTGTGGCAGCTGGTGCGAGAAGACGTTCTGGAGGCCCACCAGCCACATGAGGATCCTCTTTTTGGGCTTCTGGTTCAACGGGTTGCCGATCATGACTCGGCACTCCTCCAGGCGTGCCGACAGGAGGCTGGTCTGATCCAAACAAACAACAAAATGCATTCAATGCTAGACTGAGTGCAATTTCTGCAGACATGCTTATCAAGTCCATTTTAGGACAAATGATGTTGACATGAAAATATTAAAAGAACACTTGAACCCGGGAGGCGTGAATTTTTGAAGCAGGTGGAAATGTGAAGTACTATGCACGCGTTGTTTCTCGTCCAAAAAGCCCGGAGAATCCTAATCACAGTAACGTTGTTGCTGAATGATTCTTGCTCCTCCTCACCTCCAGGATGGCGGTGGTGGCCATCACCTCGTTGATGAGCTCCATGGGGATGTCGCCCACCACCCTGGGCCTCTTCATCTCCTCTTGGGGGAGTGGCTCCGAGGGCTTGCGCTTCTCTGCTGCCGGAAAAAATAAAGGAAAAAGAATACGTGGCAACACGTCAGCCAAAGGACTTCAAGGGTGCTCAATTTGATCGTGCACCGGGACTTGGCTCGAGAACTGTTGACGGTTTGCTGGCAGGACTGACAGCGCCGCTCGAGAGGTCTGCACATGACGCTGGGCTGATGCTGTAGTATAAAGGCCTGGCCACCGGGTGCGCTCTGACGACTAGGAAAATGAAGTAGAACAAGTACATTCCAACTTGTGGGCTAAATGCTAAGAGCATTCTTTCCAATAGCGTCATCATGAGGTACTGACTTGCTTACATTATGCCAATATGATTGAAAATGACGGAAGTGAACATTGTTTATTCATTATTTTATGATGTGGTAATCATTTAGCTTGAAACTCCTTTTAAAATATGCAATTATGCCACCAGGTGGCCATATTGCAATCTCGCGCGCACGCTCGCTGGCGACCAGGGCCAGTGATTGGCGAGAAGAACAAGTTTGATGGGGACACTTTTGTTTGTTTGATGACAGCCATTGTTTTGATTGATGCTAGTTGGTGACATTTGAGCAACTTGTCAGAGAGCAGCAAGGCAGCAAGTGGCACCGTCATACGTCTTTTGTGTTGGCATTGTGCCAGTTTGGTTGAATGTGAATCTTGTTGGTGTCGAATGTTGCAAAGGTGATTTAGGTTGACAAAATCACATGTAAACTTGACAATTATAGGCTATTAAAATTGGGACTGGCCAATCAATCACATTAACTTGATGAACTAGTTTTGCTATTTAGCTTAGTCGTGACATCAAGGTGCATAGAAATACTATTTATTCATCATAAATTTCTGTGGTTATAAATGCACATTTATATGACCTGTAGTAATATTAATACTAATAAATATTTAAATGACATATGCATTAATAATTATTATTTTATTAGGCACGTGTTGTGAATGTTATGTTCACGTTAGGTAAATTGTATTTAAAATTGGTGTACATTGTCATCTGAACTACAATTATATTTGGATAAATGGCTACTTTTATTGTTGGGTTTCTTAAATTGATTAAAATCCATTACAATTGTAATATGGGACAGTCCTAGAAGGAATGTATTATTGTATTGAATTGTGTGACGTGCGCAAGACAACGGTGCTGCCCGATATATATTTTAATTATTATTAATTTAATTAACCCTTTGTCAATATTTGCCCTCATTAAAATAAAACATTTAATGTATAGGGTACTTTAGATGTTTTGGGTTATATTCTGAAAAGACATTTTTAACGCAATATCTACAAAACTCACCTGGAGGAGCCTTCCAATTTTCTACAGTATCTGTTACTAACAGCTCCCTGACAAGGAATGTCGGTGCAGTGGTGGAGTTCAAGTACAACCTAGAATGGAAGGTAGAGCATTACAAACAAACACACCAAAAAATGAAAATACCACTATAACAAAGAACAAAACGGAAACGGAGTTGTGACGTGCTTTGCTCAAACCTCTCAAACGCCGTCGTGTGCCTCAAGTGCGAAAATCCTGCAACAACAAACAAAGGTGGTGAGAAAAAGGAACAAACCACAAACAAACATTTGCTGGTGTGCTCACTTAGCTGACGGTCGCCATTTCGCCGCACATGTGAACTGCACTTGATGAGTGCCCTTGTGCACACCTGTCTCTAATATAACCTGCAGGGCTGACCACCAAACGTCAATCAAATCCAACCTTCTTCTTCTACTTGTTGAATGGTGCTTTGCACACTAGCGCCACCTGGTGACTAATGATGACTGCCTTGGTGTCCCTCGGAAATTGTTGCTTTTCAAAGTGATTTTCAAAGGTCTTGGATTTCGTATAAAGGGTTTCCCATTTTCATCTTGCTCGGGCGTTAAAGGATAACTACATCAGATCAACTTTTTTAAATTTTCTTTTTTTCTGATAAACTATACAAACTGGTTTCTACAAATGCTGTCTGCAAGAGTCTGACTTCGTGTTGAGTTCTACTTTAAGGTTCTGATGGTTGCGGGTCACCTGACATGCACCGCCCCCAACTCTCCACCGCCACTAGAAATAATGTAATTTGTCTCTAAAAAGTCAAATTCGATTTCATTTTTTGTTATATTCATTATTACTTTTATTTTTTTCTTTCTTTATCAGAGCCGTAGCAACAATTTTCTCCTGTTTTGCAGTTAGCGACTGTGGGCTGGAAACTGATCATTCCAGAAGACTAGATGGTCTTCAGCCTATACGTTGTCGCCATCTTCTGGTCAATATGAGAAATGCTGTCAGAGGTAAGCTACTTCTGGGAATCCTAAACAAATCAAGGAACCGCTTTTCTGTTTGCGCCTCGTGCTAGTTCCTATTTTCGTTTAAAAGAATAAAAAAGAAACCTTGAAAATCTACCTGTTAATTAGACTTTTCCTTACTCGTTCCAGACAACAATCTTTGGAGTTTCTATTTTAAAACGACTATCTAATGAATCGTTTTGGTATTTTTAATATCTGTTTCCAAACGTTATATCCAATAATCAAAGGAGACACTGACCCGCGTGACGTGCCTTCCGTTAAATATATATTACGTTTGATAACATATATAAAAAAATACAAAAAGACTCGTTATTTGATTTCCGTTTTACGATAGAAACACAATAATTGAAATGCAGCTCCATTATATAGTTTGATGGCTGAATGGAACAAGTAAGGAAAAGCCCAAGAACAGTTTGATTTTACGTTTTTATTTCTAAAAAGAAAATAGAATAGCATGAGACATATCCTAAAGTTATTTGTTTTGAATTCCCGGAAGTTGTCACCAACAGAACTTCTCTTACTGGCCACAAGATGGCGGCAGCAGTACGATCCTGCCCTCTCTGATGCCCGGATCCAAGTAATACAGTATTTTTTTATTACTGTCTTATTATATTATGTAAGTGTTACTTATGAATGAATGAATGGTTTATTTTGCTCTCATACATGTTGTGCAGAAAAGACAACACAAACATATCCCTTTCAACAAATGAATTAACCGACAAGGGAATAGTCTGAAGCACCAGGCTTGTTATTGCCTATCATATACAGTCAGAATTAGAACAGAGCAAAACTAAATACAGTACAGTCATACTATAGTTATAATACATTTGACCAATGACAAATTTATTCCTATAAATCATTGATTAGTTGATTCTCTGTAGGCAGCCTTATTAATTATTCTAATTGTTTCCCCCACTGGAATTTAATACTTGGGTTTCTACTTTTTTTTTTTTAATATAGGTACATTTCCCCAAACTTCAAACAATATGACATTTCAGGCAACATAAGATATCACCTGTGTTATTGATGAGCGGTATAGATAATGGCAGGATTGTTCGAGTTTTATGCACTAAACAGTAAGTTTTCCTTTTGAACGTACGACGTTGAAATATGATTCTATTCATGTGTTGTACTTCTTTAAACGTCCACTGAGTGGCACTGTGGCACTGCCTAAACGTCCTCTTGCTGTGTCTGTACCACTTGATGGCACGTCGGGATGCCAGTTTAATGTTGCTTTGGGTCGAACTTTGTGCATCAAGGGAGACAAAAAAGCAGAATGGTACTCGCGGCCGAGTGCGGAGATGACTTGTGGTCTTGAATAACGGAGGCAGTAAAGAGGGAAATAGCTATGATGGACGGTGCAGACGAGCAATGATGGAAGGCAGTGATAAATAGGCTGTATAGTCAATATAGTGACACTGAGAGGTAACATACAGGCTATTAGATCGGACCGCAAAGTGCTCTCATGGAGAGTTTCTGGAGGCAGCCAGACAGATGGGTGTTAAAACTGTCCAAAAAGCAAGATAGAAGCCGACTACACATAGACACAGACAGAGAGAGAGAGAGAGAGAGAGAGAGAGAGAGAGAGAGAGAGAGAAGTTGTCAGTGTGGTCACTTTAGAGTTTAATCTTGGCTCAGTGGGAAGTTGAGATTTTGTCAGACTGAAGCCACGCCGCCTCACATAAGTACATCTCAGTGGAGAGATGCGATGGGAAGCGCTAAAGGCTTCAGGAGGAGGATTTGCAGACAATGACTTTTTGCCACTCGGGCAAAGTGGCTGAGCGAAGCCAGGGGAAGACAAAAGCCAACCGTAAGCTGGACCTAGGCCAGACAGAGCGAGGTGCTTTAAGATCAAGCTGTTAAAAAGCTGTGACGCGCTTCTTCCCTGAGGGACGCCTTCGCCTTTTGCTGCTTCGTTTCCTTCGTGGGGCCCCTTGCCACTTTGTTCCCTTCTCTCTTTTCCCACGGCGCGTTCACAAGCATGCGCAACCTTCATCTCTCCGTGGAGAAACAAGCTTTTACCTAGAAAAGCGGCGCAATTTCTCACCTTCCATTTGCTTCTTCTGTCCCCCCCTGGTTTGTTTACTCGCTCCCACAATAATGCAGGGATTAATTTCCAAAAGCCGATTTGAGCCGTGGCACGCTTCGGAAAAGAAAGGACAGGAGCAACTATAGCAACAGAAGTTTCCCCTTCAAACCGGTTTAGAGGTGGACGCCCCCCCCCCTTTTTTTTATTATTATTTTTTTTATTGCGCTTGCTTTAATCTTCGCGCAGAGCCGAGGGAGCAAGGGACGTAGTGGGGGTGGGGTCTGAGGAAGGGCTGGGAATCACTGTTACATTTCGACTTTCCCGTGGGCCTCTTTAAATACTTACCTGACATTTCCTTCGCTTATATTTATTCCTATTTTCAATTGTAAAATCTTCTTAAAGAATGGAGCCATCAATGTCAAACAACTGTGTTCTTCCACTGAAAAAAAAAGAACAACTGAACCTAACATGGCAGTCGCAAAAGAAATAACGACACATTAATTACATTTATGCTTACCACATATTACATTATTTTACGTACTTCAATATTTTGACACACTTTTTAAATAAAACCTACTTAAACTAAACATTTCCGTTATGTTTGATATGCAGTCAAGAGCTTCCAACAAATATTTATACTTTATTCTGAGGGGAAAACATGTATTAAATTACAGTGTGTATTAAAGGGCCATCTAGTGGTGATTTTATAATCAATTCCTTAAAAATATACACTATTAACTCCAATTATACCCCCCACCCCCACCCCCCCAAAAAATGTCACAATCACATCAACATACTTTATATATATATATATATATATATATATATATATATATACAGAAAATGCGATTTCTGTACAAATTGCGTGTGAAGGCTGTGAGGCTGAATGGAAACTGTGGAATGATTTGGAATGATATTGAACGGCATGGAATGCTGCAGAATGACCTGGAAATAGCTGAACAGTTAAACGTTACAACGGTTTGAATCGGTGAATAAATGAAGAAATTATAGCAGAAAAAAATAAAAGGGGCGTGTGAAGAATCAAGTAGGGAATGGACTAATAATCATCCCGAAAGTGCAATGAAACAGTTGAATGTTTTGAATGTCACTTTGGAATGATATAAATATGAAATGTTGATTCTGCCATTAGCAATGAATGGGGGAAATTAGGGTACAAAATCGGGAATTGTGGGTAAAGCGTGACTAATTGGATTATTAAATATGGAACCTAGAATGGCATGATTATTTAGAATATGTTAAAATTGGAATGTCAAGAATCGGATGAGTTATGTGGAAGTAGATGGATGCCAAAAAATGGGTTGAATAATATTAATAAGTTTAAAGCATAGGAATAAGTTATATGTGAAGGCCGCGGCAATTAGCACCATGCCTTATAGTTTCGCCGCCATTTTTCTGCTACGGATACCTGAAGGAGAAGAACTTCGCTAACATAGTTAGCCTCTGCCGCTTGTGCGTGAATACAGTATTAGAATGCTTGTCTCCCGCTGCTTTGCTCTAGCTAGCTTTGTCTAGATTCTCCTGCTAGCTCCTTTTGTTAGCCGCTCCAGCTAGCTCGTGCTAGCCGCTCTTGTTAGCTTTTCCTGTGAGTTTTGGCTAGCCAGTCTTGCTGGCTCAAAATAATTGATAGTAATTGGCGGTAGCTTTGCTAAATGTGGTCTCTCTGAGCTGCTGAATTCTTAGTTCACCACTAGATGGCACTAAATACTGATTATTAGAATGTAAACAAGGCACACACACAGAAAGATCCAACTGAATAAACTAAATAATAACATACTATACAAACATTAAGCTAAACCCAAACACTATGTAGCTTGTCACCTAAACCACTGGACACATGATAGAATAGCACATTGACACAAAACCTTAAAAAAAAATTCTCTGGCAAACTATAATTAATAAATCTGTATACAAGAAGAGCACACTCTATAATGACATCTGTTGTTGCATCATAAGGGAATAGAAGGCAGAAAACAGTTCATTAATTGCTTCATTTGTATTGTGCTGGCCCTGGGCATGTACAAGTCAGGGGTTAAAACAATTAGTTTCATTATTCCAACACAGTTTTTGCCTTTTACGCACTGACATGGCACAAATAATAACAACAACAATGATATTGTACTATTTTTGTGTCTTTTGAGCACTGGTTTCAAACGTCTCATACCATATTTGGCTCCCAACATCATTCATTTTTGAAATTGCAGCCCACTCATGTAAACAGTGTTGACTTTATGTTTGTAGATTAACACATTCTTTCCATTTTGGCAATAAATCTGTACCAAAATTGCAATCTTCCCAACAAGAGTTTTTTTTAAAGTACATATTTAAAGACAACAAACTCTTGCAAAAATGTAATAGAGGGCATTTGTGCACATGCAGTAATGGCTTTTAAAGGTATTGAGTACTCATGAAGGATGCCAATACCAATACTATCAATACTGAAATAAGGCAGTAAGACACTGCGCCTGTTTGGCACATCGGTGAATCCTCATGAATCATCAGAAAGGTCTTTGATAAAATGATGTCATTGTGTTAATAGAAATGTTATGAATCCTAAGTACTAATAGGAGCCTAACCATCATGCTCCTCAAATTTTGACTATTTGAACTGATGCGTTAACAATGAGGAGATTAATTCAAGCGCTATGCTGTATGTCACATGACCTCGTCATTACATCTGCAACTTTGACGCATTTATTAGTAAAGAAATAAAACACTAATACCAATAAAGTATAAAAGCAGTATGTTGAATAGAAGACAAACTTTAATCGATTCCCTTCCTCTGCTTCCCCCTCCAATTAAAAGTACGCTCGTATTTTCACTTCTCGTGCAAAGAAACAAGCCAGTGGCCTTCGGAACGAGCTCATTCTTCACCCATTAAGTCTACCTGAGCTGCTCGTACTTGGATCCGTTACAAGGTTAATGCCTTTAATCCGTTTACTCTCCAATTCAACTTTGGGTTTAGTTGGCCAAGGATACTTTTGCTAGTTCGTGGTTCTCTCTCACACTCCGGCTGCATTAACATGTGAACTTACGAAGTCCCTCGCTCGGGGAATGGGGTTATATTACTTACTACTTGATTATGCAACACCCACAGTTGGACCAGCGCTACGCGTATTGGGAAATGATTGCCAATGCAAATCAGCGTTGTGGTGGACTGCTGCGGGCAATCGCGTGGGCGTGTGGACGCGAGTGCTGCTGCATGCTTTACAGCTTGCTCGCATGGGTCACTGTACCATATTGTGTGTGTGAGTGTGTGTGTGTTCTGACAGGGGATTTGAAAAAGACATTCTTATTTATTTATCCAACACAGAGGCGGCGGCAGCAATCCATACTTTTGATATTGCCGTCTTATTGGCACTGCGGATTGGAGTTTGAGACGTAATGAGTTTCGTCTCCGAGCGTTCGGCTACCCCCGCGCAATCAAACATTCCCGTCGTCACTCGCTGTTTCGCAGCGTTCAAACTTCTGACTTCAGCAAAAAAAACAAACAAATATTGGGATACTGTCTACTTGAGGCTTATCCTACATTTGTAGTCTAGAATATTTAATGTGATTAAAAAACTACAATAAAAAGGGCTTTGCTCTATAGTGTCAAACTAATTGTCACTGATTTCGTAATGCTAACAGGAATACCCGCAAGGAACGCGTGAGGATTTGTGAGCGTGTTCTAAAAATTGCTCACCACAGATGGGGCATTGTGATTTTCTAGGGATATTGTAGAAGTGACCGTTTGAACATGTAAACAACGGAAAAGATTTATTAGGAAGGAATTGACTTGACCTAATCTATTTGCACGGATTACTTGTGTAATCGCCCCGCTCCTGTTTCCAGGCAGAACATTTTGTTGACCAATTTTCAAAGTCTACCGAGCTCATTTTTTGCCCCGTCCCCAAATTATAACACATATTCTCTTTTTTTTTCTTCTCATGTACTTGGCGTGGGTGGATGGTTTGAGTGAGAGGAGACGGCGTCTAGATGAAGAATTTGAAAAGGCTGACTCGAAAGTCACGACTTTCGATCGACACGTAATCGTCTTGCGACGGTTTCTGTGACGTCACCCGAGCACGGCGCCGTAAAAAATTACAACAACGAGGAAAGAGGAAAAACTTGTGGCAGTTGCTGTTTAAAAAAAAAAAAGTATTTGGCGTGGATGGATGGTTTGAGTGAGAGGAGACGGCGTCGAGAAGAAGAATTTAAAAAAGCTAACAGTAGAGTGGAACGGAAATAGGCTAAGGATTATTAAGAGCATTTTTTTGGTGGAAGAGAATTAAGCCGAGAATGCATCAGCGCATGAAGGTAAGATAATTTTTTATACTAAATCATTTTTAGCCAATCAACACGAAAGCCCGATCGGGAGTTTATCGGGCCGGTGGATTACCTACCCTCGAGTAGGACTTCCGCCTGGTTGCGAAGGCTCCTGCAGTGGAGACGCGCACATACGGGGCTGGCCCCGTAAATTTACCCCAAAGTTCCTGCGGTGGAAACGCGGCTATCGATAACAATATCGGACTAGGGATGTTCAATACTTTTTTTTTACTATGCCAAGTACCGATAGCCTACTGAACGTGCATTGCTCTTGTCACAATATATTTAATCAATTCATTTTTACATCTTCCACCATCTACAGTACAGTATATTGACATTATCAACAAGGTAATATAAAAATATATACTTTTTTAAAAAAAAAAAAAAAAATTCCCCAAAAAGTTGATACATCTTCATTATAGTTTTTTTTTAATTTTTTTTAATGAAAAACGGGATTAATTGGGGAAAAAACGGCCAGGGAAAAAATAATCTTAAGTATGCTAATTCCTGGGTGCTAAACTGCAAATGATGGACTGTAGTTTCAAATTGTAATATCACCATTCACCACTAGATGGCAGACATGGTTTAGTTGCGCTTATACAGTCTTAAACAGCCCTATACTACACAAGCAGGTCTAAATATTTTGCGGATTTGGAATGATATACTACATTCAAGCGCACTGTTCATATTAAGACTACAAAATGTTAGCGTGGCTTTCAAATACATTAAATATACTTTTCACAATAAAATCTGTCTTGTTTTTGGGTTTAAAATGTTCGAGAACCACTGGACATTTTCAAATCCTCAAATGCAGTCAATGCTATGACACATTATGAATGATACATTTGTTTATATTGGAGATTTTTTAATAACACAGTTCATAATTGTAAGAGCCATCAGAATTTCTTCTAATGGGTAAAAATCATCAAAAATTAACAAAGACATTTTTTTTTAAATATTCCAAACACCAGAGTTTGTTGGCCGTGGCCCTAAATTCAAACGAATAACCCCGTACACAGTGAGCAGATATAATATTCAACACATTGTTCTTCAAACAAATTATAAAAATAGATTTAGCATTTTCAAGTACATATTTACAGTATTAAACATATAATGGAAAGAGATGCGTTAAGAGAGGGTTTACATTTCATTCATTGTGGCAACAATGTCCCATCATTATTTTTTGTGCACGTGAATGCGTGATGCTGCTTTTTGTTTGTATCGGTGCGTGTGTGTGATATATTAAACTCCTTATTAAGAAATATTAAACTCCTTTCTTCATGTTTTACTGTGACTGTGAGGCCTTGCAGTCGGTTGACAAATGAAAACGTTTGTCAGCTGCCTGCCTGAGTTTCTTTAATTTGACAATTACTAAGAGAGACAAGAACAAGCAGAACCACACAAACTGCATTCTGTCGCAAATACAAACCGGTTACATTATTACTATCGGAAATTTTGAAAGATGCTCAACTAAACGCTCTCTTTCAAATCTGCTGTAATGATTACCAAAAGGTGACGGGTCAGATCACTGTACACAAACACCCAACAGGAATGGAAAAACACATACTGTAATCGCAACTAAAGAAAAAAATAACACATTGTTATGCAGAGGTGGCAAATCCTGGTCCCTGCCACGCAAACCCTGCTACAGTTTGGCTTAAGCCTTTTTTATATTTTAACAGTTTTAATGTCAACACTAGCTAGCTAGCACCCATAGTGCTCGTTTACCTGCTAGGGAGCTAGCTGCACTGTGGGTGCTATCCAGCTAGCTCGCTCCCTACCAGGTAAACGAGCACCATGGGTGCTAGCTAGCTCGCTCCCCAGTAGGTAAACAAGCACCATGGGCGCTAGCTACCTAGCTAGCTCGCTTCCTAGCAGGTAAACGAGCAGGATGCGGTCTAGCTAGGTCGCTCCCTAGCAGTTAAACCAGCACCATGGGCGCTAGCTAGCTAGCTCGCACTCTAGCAGGTAAACGAGCAGGATGCAGTCTAGCTAGCTCGCTCTGCCTAGCAGTTAAACAAGCACCATGGGCGTTAGCTAGCTCGCTCTCTAGCAGGTCAATCAGCACCATGGGCGCTAGCTAGCTAGCTCGCTCCCAAGCAGGTAAACAAGCACCATGGCCGCTAGCTACCTAGCTAGCTCGCTCTCTAGCAGGTAAACGAGCAGGATGTAGTCTAGCTAGCTCGCTCTGCCTAGCAGTTAAACGAGCACCATGGGCGCTAGCTAGCTCGCTCTCTAGCAGGTAAACCAGCACCATGGGCGCTAGCTAGCTAGCTCGCTCCCTAGCAGGTAAACAAGCACAGTGGGCGCTAGTTAGTTCGCTCCCTAGCAGGTGAACGAGCACCATAGCCGCTAGCTAGCTAGCTAACTCGCTCCCTAGCAGGTAAACAAACACCATGGGCGCTAGCTAGCTCCCTAGCAAGTAAACAAGCACGATGGGAGCTAGCTAACTAGCAACTGAGGCTAAAGTCAAACTGTGGCACGATTTTTACTTTCTGGACCTGGATTTGGCACATCTTTTGTTAGGACATTCTAATACTGTATTCACACACACATCACATCCAATGATAACAGACTAAACTGTTTGTGAGTACACAGATACTGTGTGCAGACAGCTAACATCCTCCATTGGTAGTCTCGTACGAAACGTTCAATATCTCACAGTCATATAATTAGCAAACTCACTTTGTCATTTACGTTAAATACTTTCAACTAACCATTCTAACCTCTGCTTTAAAATCATCTATAGAGGTTGTTATTAAACAAATAAATATGAGATTTGGGTCATCTTCCAGAGTTGACCTGAGTTTTAAAGTACTTGTGGTAGCGAGCGAGCCTTCGGAGGGGACGATTACAAAGGGAAATCAAATATTTCATTTGCACATAGAAGACAGTTTGAGAGAAAGATAAAGAGAAGAAAATAAGGATTGAAACGACGCTGACATAAATTAAGGGTGATCAAACACAATTTCTACTCGACGCGCCCTTGCCAGCTTTTTTTCTCCATCAGTACAAAAAAAATAAATAAATAGCAGGCCCATATTCCTGAAAGTTCTTTCCATCGTTCCCCAGGCTCTATTTAGGCCTGTCAGCATACTTTACTCTCTTTGTACATCAACCCTGCTCATTTCAAGTGTTTTCGCAGGCCTCATTTCAATACTAAATTCAAACTCGTTGGACCCTTTTGCATGGGACAGCTCAGACTTCATAAGTATTGACAGCTGCTGCTCTGAGTCGGCGGATTACAAGCCTGCCATTTTCAATATTCAAAGATATCCCTCCACCATCTGATATGAGATCACTTCTGGCATTGTGATGCTATTTCACATCTTTAGATTATGTCCGTTCGTACTTCAAGTGAAATCAGCCGGCGGACAAGTGTCTGTCAGTCTTGACTCAAGGCCAGTAAACTGTACTAAACCAAAAAATAACTCTTAATTGTGGTAAAGGGAACAAAGTTGTCCAGTCACCTTTTGGAGTCCACAGCCACCGCGGCTCAGAGGTCCCCGTTCTGGAAGATGTTCTTCTCTCGCTGATTCCCAACCAGGACGATTTAGCTGACACAGTTTTTGAAGGTCAAAGTGCAGATAGAGGTCACAAAAAAAAGTCACATGACATCACTCCTCTGCCACCCCCTCGTCACCAGAAGGACTGGTCGCTCGTCTCTGAGGGGCTTCGTGGTAAAAAAAGAACGGAAGGAATAGCGGAAGGCGTGAGGAAGAATGGGAAAGAGGAGTAAATAGAGGAGCGCGAGGTCCTTTGATCTGCCCTTCGCTCGGAAAGACAAGTCTCTCTTGCCTCGTCTCCACCCCATCATCCGCCATCTGCGTGTGCGCGCGAGCCTGCAGCGGGCAGCAGTGCCTTGGGCCGTCTGTTACACTTGCACGCCACGCCCGTGCATTTGGATGACCTGGGCTCGTAGGGTCTGGATGGCAGCCAGGATCAACTTCTGGTGCTCCAGGGAAGTGATGCCAAGGCTCAGTACATCTCTGCAAACACGCAGTTCACTCAATGTGTCAAATTAGGGAACAACTCAAGAAGATAGCTCGCGTTACATCATCGCTTTGATTTCTGGCGCGTTATGCCAAATGCTGCGTCACCAACGACAAAGGTTTAAAAAATTCAACAAAATAAAGGCATATAACATCGTGAAAACATATCACTGTAACACAATGACGCCATAATAAATATAATATAATAATGCATAAATAAAAATAAATACAATAAATTAAATATCGTCGCTGCTATGTGAAAAACTCAATTTTTCCCCCCATTTTTTTTCCCTTCAAAATGTTTTTAATATGAAACTGAATGCAGAAATCCCAAAAACATACAAATAAACAACATTTCAACTAAATGGACCTAAAGTGTTTTTCACATGAAAACCATGCATGAAAAACACTTAAGCCTATGTTTTTATTTGAATGTTTTTGGGGTGAAACTGAAAAACGTTTAAAAAAAATAAAAAATAAAAAAATGGACATAAGTGTTTTTCACATAGCATCAACAATATATTTGAGGAACGGAGACTAGCTGTAATTTTCTTTGAAAAAAATCATGTTGTCATGAAGCTACTCTTAAATAGAAAAGAAAAATGTACTTTTCGTGTCACTAACATCCAGCATGAAACGCTAATGCCAGCCGGTGGCAAGAAAAAAAACCTCGACACAAATCTACTACTCAATTTCATGCCCCTTTAAACTGTATAGTAATGCTTTTAAATTACTTTAGCATGACTATAAAATTACTGGACCAATAAACTAAAAGCTACAACAATATTTATTTGAGGGTAACACATTTGCCTACTTTTAGGTAAATAAAAAATATAATTATATATTTTTTTCTTTGTACATTTAGAACAGATATAAAATGTGTGATTCATTTGTGATTAATTGCAAGTTAACTATAGAGATGGTCTGATTAATTGCAATTATTTTTTTCCCATTTATGTTGTTTGTTATGTTGTTTTTGGGATGAAATGCAATCCAATGCAGACATCACAAAAACATAAAAAAAAATAATAATTAAAAACATGAATAAAAAAATGGACATAAGTGTTTTTCACATAGCAGTGACAAAATATTTGTGAGGAATGGAGCCTAGCTGTAATTTTCCATTAAAAAAATGGTTGCTTCATGTTCTAATGAAAATAAATATGTACTTTTCGTGTCACTAACATCCAGCATGAAACGCTAATGCCACCCGGTAGCAGAAAAAACAACAACCCCAAAACAAATCTCCTCAATTTTACGCCACCCTTTGAACTGTATAGTAATGCTTTTAAATATATTTAAAATGACTATAAAATTACTGGATCAATAGCTACAACAATATTTGTTTGAGGGTAACACATTTGCCTCCTTGAAGGTAAAAAAAAAAAAAAAATCATAATTTTTTCCCATTGTACATTTAGAAAATATAAAATGCATGATTCATTTGTGATTAATTGCAAGTTAATTATAGAGATATACAGAGACTGAAATTATTATTTTTCCCATTTATCTTGTTTAACATTGTGAAAACATATCACTATATCACAAGTACGCCATAATACATATAATATAATAATGCATAAATAAAAATACATACAACATCTAAAATATCGTCGCCGCTATGTGAAAAACTAATTTTTTTCTCCCATTTTTCTTTTTTTCCCAAAATGTTTTTCGTATGAAACTGAATGCAGAAATCCCCAAAACATACAAATAAACAAAATGTTAACTAAATGGACATAAGTGTTTTTCAAATAGCCTGAAAACCATGCATGAAAAACACTTACGGCCACACCCCCCCCTCCCCCCCATGTTTTTATTTTTATGTTTTTGGGATGAAAACCAATGCAGACATCCCAAAAACAGAAAAAAACATTAAAAACATGAACAATAAATGGACATGAGTGTTTTTCACAGCAGTGACAATTTTTTTTGTGAGGAATGGAAACTAGCTGTCATTTTCCATGAAAAAAATGGTTGCCTCATGTTCTAATGAAAAGAAATACTATATGTACTTTTCGTGACACTAACGTCCTGCATGAAACGCTAATTGCACCCGGTGACAGAAAAACTTACCTCGACACAAATCTATGACTCAATTTTAAGCCCCTTTGAACTGTATAGTCATACTTTTAAATATATTTAGAACAACTATAAAATGACTGGATCAATAAACTAAAAGCTACAACGTTTGTTTGAGGTAAACACATTTTCTCCACTTTCATGTAAATTAACCAAAGCATGAAAAACTTAGAACAGATATAAAACGTGAAATTAATCAAAAGTTAACTAAAGAAATTAAGTAATTAATTGCTATTAAACATTTTAATGAAATGACAGCCCTAATTTATGTTTAAATTACTCAAATTGTGGTGGCGTGACTAATGCTGAGGCCTTGGCATCAATGCTTTTCAATTAACGATCACTAGTAAAACGTAATTATAAAATACCAATGTAGTACTTTTGTTGAACTGTAATTTTTTTACCTTGCACATTAACATGACATTTGTGGCTAAGACGTATCCATTAGCCATAGAAAGCCGTTATTACCCCGGGATGGCTTTTGTTTAACTTCCACGTCATGATGATAAAGCAACTCTACATTCATGTGCTGTTGAAAAAAAAGTATCTGAGTATCCTGAGAAAAAAGTAAGTGTTGATATGCTTGACTCAAACTAAAAAAATAATACAGCTTTTTACACAATAGCAACAGCTACTCACTGTACGGTCATTCGTGCCACCGACTCCAAATAGCAGTATCCCGCGGCGGTGAAGTTGTCCTTGTACCGGCCCATGTCCACGGCATCCAGCCACTCGCCTACCGAGTTAAACGACGGGAAGGTGGGAAGCGGCCTCTCTGCTAGTGTTATGGAGGAACTCAGGGTCCTGTAAGAAAAGCGAAAAGGGCTTTCATGAGCCTTCAGAAGATGAAAGTAGACGTTTGCCAGACTTCTAACGGCGCGCCACCTTCGTGCCAACGTAGAGGAGCCGATGCCGTCAGGCGAGCGAATGCTCTTGCTGAGCGCCGAATGGATCTGACTAAAGGTGGGTCTCTCCGTTCTCTCCTTCTGCCAACAGTCCAGCATCAACTGATGGAAATGTGTGGGACAGTTGACCGGCGCAGGCAGCCTGAAACCGTCCTCAATGGCCTTGATCACCTAAAGCAAGGATGGCGGCAAATAAAAGGAAAATCGTTTTTTGTAGTTACAGTGAAAGGTGAAGCAAATTGAAAAATGTCCCATGGAGTATGATTCCATTGATCTGCTTCTACGGGGAAATGTGGATTCAAGTGGAAAAGTTCTTGCTTTAAAACGTTTCCATAAGTAGCAGATTCAGCAAAAATCATTCCCTGAATTAATAATAGAGATATTAACCAATTCACGCACCACTTACCCTTAAAGACGATGTCACTAGCTGTGGTTTTCACAACACAATACTATTTACACTCAACTTGCCACTTCATTTACCAAAATATTGAATATAATCAGAGGTGGCAAGTACAGGTCCAGCAAGTCAAAAGCCTGCTACAGTTTAGCTTTAGCCCCTGGTGCTAGCTAGCAATCCAGCTAGCTCCCTAGCAGGTAAACAAGGACCATGGGAGCAAACGTGAAGGGACAAACGGCAAACTATTGCAAGATCAGAGGTGGCAAATCCAGGTCCAGAAAGTAAAAACCCTGCCACAGTTTAGCTTTAGCCCCTGGTGCTAGCTAGCTAGCTCCCTATCAGGTAACATGGGCGCTAGCAAGCTAGCTAGCTCCCCAGCAGGTAAACAAACACCATGGGCGCTAGCTAGCTCCCTAGCAAGTAAACAAGTACAATGGGAGCTAGCTAACTAGCACCTGAGGCTAAAGCCAAACTGTGGCACGGTTTTTACTTTCTGGACCTAGATTTTCCACCTCTGAAAATCATTGGAAAAAATATTAGACCACATCGTTTTGTTCAAGTTCTTGTTCATTTTAATACTTATTACCACTAAAGGTTGTAATCATTAAATTTGTCCTAAATGTACTTTTAGCTCTGCCTTGTATGTAAAATGGTCTAGAAAATAAAGAAACAAGTGGTTTGATATTTTTTACTATAACTGTTTACTTTATAGATGGTCCAGGTCGAGTTGGGATATTGTCTGGTCTTCCTAACCATCAACTCATTCTAGAAATCAAATGACAATTATACCATGTACACAATGGTATATACACAAGACTGCCAGTGCGGGTGAGTTAAAAGCTATCAACTCAAATTACTCCAAAATGGAGCTACCCTATTTTTGGAAATAATTAGGGGTGTCAGGCGATTAAATTTTTTAAGCGTAATACATCGCATGACTTCAATAGTTAACTCACAATTAATCATAAATTTTATATCTGTTCTAAAAGTGTAATAAAATGTACATTATTTTTTCTGAGTTAAATATGGTAAACTAATATAAATATGGCTGCATCTTTTAGTCATTGATACAGTAATTTCATAATAATTCATAAAATTGAGTCATTTTTCTGCCACTAGATGGTATAATTGCATTTGTAAGACATTGGTGACAGCTCAGTGCTTTCTTTTCATATTAAGAGTTATCTCATCTTGAAGATGCAGCAACTTGTGAAATTCTGCACATTTTTAAAATTGTAAAATACAACTTGACCCCAGTCTCCACAAATATATACATTATTATTACATTTATTACTGTTAAATTTGGACGTGGACGTGTCTGCTGCGTTGCGACTGGTATCCCCCCAGTACAGGCTTTCCAATTAAGGGGCGGCCATTAATTGCGCGTTAAAAAAAATCTGTGGCATTAAAATAACTTTAAATTAACACAAAATTAATTTTGTCACTAAAAAAATCTGTGGCATTAAAATAACTTTAAATTAACACAAAATTAACTTTGTCACTAACTTTGACACCCCTTGAAAAAACTTTTTCTAACGTCCAATTTACGCTTTAAATTATAACCTATCACCCAATTTGGTATTACATATTTAAAGAGCAGGTCAAAGTTTATATCAACTTAGCCATCATTGAGCTTGTATACCATAACCAGATAAAACAAACAATGAAACTGAAGACTGAAGGTTAGATTAAGCGAGGCATCCGTTATACCCGTATGCAGAAAAACAGCAAATTAATTCTATAACCTATTTTAAAAAGGGAGGGGGGGGGGGCATATTTTGCATGATACAGCTTGAGAACTTGGCAGCAATTCTGAAAAAACGTAGATTTTTGTGTTGATTAAAACAAAAAGCTGATTCCAAAATTGGAGTTAAGCCAGTTAAATTTTTTCTCTACTGTTTATGTTCCACATAAATTCCACTGAGTAGCTGTAGTAAGAAAAAATCCAAAAGATCTATGTATCTGCTCTTTGGCGTATAATATAGTCTAATAGAATAATAATAATAATATGCGGTCCTTTCTCCTCCATCGAGCTCATGCCGTTTCCCATTGAAAAAACGTTCACCATAACACGTCACTGGGGATTTCATCTTATCTATCCGTCCCCTGAATCACTCTAAGAACTACACTCTCCGAGAAGGAGGAAATAAAAGTCAGGGTAAACTCATAAAAATTACATTTATCAGCGGCATTATTACCTAAAACACTCTCTCTTCTCTCCAATCTGTTCCCCCGTTCGGCTCCTTAAACTCCCGCCTCTCTAAAGAGCATGCATAAAATGCTTTTCAGCATTTGACATTTTCCATTTAATCAAAGCCAGCGAGGTAAAGGGCACAATGAATTACAGGTGGACAGGCCAACCAACAGTCCTGTTATGATATAATGTATCAATTCAAGGCGGATTAATATCCCAGGCGCTCTACAAGCTTTGGCCTTTGCCCCTGCAAATGGAAAGTTTGATCATATCCATCAAACCGAGGGGAAACTTTGTCATGCTTTTGTGAAAGGGTGCTGAAAAAAGATGGCTTCAACAAAAAAAGAGGTTGCTTGCACCTGCTGATTATCTCATGCATATTAAATTTTGGACATTAAAAATTGGAACACAGTAATAATGGGTTGCTTTTTTTGAGCCTGCACCTGCATATTGCATGCATATTATGCTGACTGCAATTTGCACGCTTATCAGCAAGATGGATCTTTTACAATCATTGGATTCCATCGTCATTCGTGCTTTAATGGTCTGTATTATTGTACTAAATTGGAAGATATATTATTATCCAAACTGACTATTACTAGAAAGTAAAATGAAACAAGGCCAGAGAGGCCAAAAAGTGAGGGGTGAACAGCAAAAACTGAACAAGCCTCTCTATTCACTCAGAAATAATAGCAGCAGGGGGAGTCCGATCGACCGCAATCTCCACAACCCTGGAAATAGAAAAAAACGCAGCATTTGCCAAAAGAAGCTGAATGTAAAAGAGGGATTTTCAACACTTTTTAAGAACAGGATGGCACTGAAGGAGGGACAGGCCGAGGCCACTGGAAGGAGGTCACTGCTTCCTTAGGAGAAAACAGGATTGGTTATGGAGCTGATGCAGATTTAAAGTGGGGGCTTAGGCCTTGAAAAAGCTTTCGGAGCGACTGCAGCTTTTTTGCTTTCTGTTAATAAGATCCTAGATGGCAATGGACAAAGCGTTCATGAATGCAGATGGAGGTGACAAATATAAATAGAGTTAAACCCATGCGTTCTCACCGCAATTTCATCAGAAATTACTAAACCCAAAATTGACCTTTTAAGGAAATTATTATTATTATTATTTACGGAAGAGGATTAGGGCCAGTAAAGAGGAAAAAATGGGTTGGCGGGATTCTCACAAAATTCTCATTTTAATCTCAGAATTCTGACTTTAATCTTAGAATTGTGATTTAAAAGACAGAATTCTCATTTTAATCTCAGAATTCTGACTTTAAAGTGAGAATTCTTACTTTAAACTCTGTATTCTGTCTTTAATCTCATAATTCTGATTTTAAAGTGAGAATTCTAACTTTATCACTTTATTCTCAGAATTCTGACTTTAATCTCATAATTCCGATTTTAAAATAAGAATGATCACTTTATCAGTTTTATCTCAGATTTCTGATTTTAAAATCAGAATTCTCACTTTCTCACTTTAATCTCAGAATTCTGATTTTAAAATCGGAATTCTCATTTTAATCTCAGAATTTTGACTTTAAAGTGAGAAGTCTCACTTTAAAATCAGATTTCTGAGATTAAAGTCAGAATTCTGAGATTAAGGTCAGAATGCTGCCAACCTTTTTTTTCCCCTCTTCACTGGCTCTAATCCTCTTCCGTAATTATTATTATTTATTTTAAAACATTTTTTTTAATGTTTTATTGGGATATATAGGTCTTTTTTTTTTTATTTATCTGTCTTTTTTTGT